>NC_048288.1:28981789-29199165 GCF_009762535.1 Notolabrus celidotus
AACAGGATTTTCACACTCAATATTGCATGGCTTGACAGCAGCTTTTCGCCTCACTCTGCCCAGTTCAGTCATGCAGAATCAGTCTGCTTTATGTGGCCATGTGCACACTTTTAAGAAGAGGTGTTTGGAAGTATGATACTCTGTTTTAAAATTCCTTTCAGCTCTACAGCTCTCCTGCATGTCAATAATATCTTTCTTTCCCTCTTCTCTCTGGAATTTAATGTCTATATCTCTATCCCAAAGTCTCAATATGAAGAAATGTGAAAGATTGGAGCTGTATTACGTTCACTACATGTCTTTTATCAAAAAGAGGGAAATGCAGGGAAGTCTTTGTTGTTAGGGAACTTTGATCCTCCACCAGGGGTCACTGTTGTGAAAGGAGATTGATCTCCACTAACCCCCCTCCTGAGAAGATCAATGAGACCAAGTCTCTATGGTACAGCTCCCCCCCAACAGCTCCTTTCTGTGCATATCAGTGTCTCAGTGTGTGCGTGCGTGCCTCATGTGTGTGTGTGAGAAAGAAAAAGAGAGTCAGAGACATTGTATGTGTGTATGTGTGTGTGTGTGTGGATATGTGTGCGCCTGCATACACAGTTGTCATTCCGGCGTGCTGTCATTACTCGGGCTGTGTTGAGAATATGTAGTGCTAAGTAGTCACAGAAGAAGCAAACTAACTGAATGTGAAAGTGGTCCTGGCTCAGGTGCCAGGCTGGACCTGCTTACGGCTCCTGAATGTGAAATGTTCCTCTGCACAGTTTCTCCGTGGTACGCTGGCAGCAAGGTGAGTCAGGAGCTCTGCACAAGTCACAAAGTGTTAGCTATATGACTGCTCATTCGTGGACTTCTCCTGGTCTCCTCCTGTAAACATCTCTGTGTGTGTGTGTGTGTCTTTCTTTTACTCGCACTGGTCTGTAATGAGGCACTAACATATACAGTAGCTCCAAACTTGTGCACAATAGAAACAAAGGAAGACACAAATAAATAGAAGGCCTCAGGTGACATTTGTATTCTTTAATTTCTTTAATTTCCTCTTTAAGGTAATTATTCTGCTTCTTTAGGGTCTTATGGGTGATCACATAATGTGTTTAAATGCTTATTTTGATGGAAATAGTTGTAGCTCTCATATTTTCTCTGTTATTCAGTGAAATAAAAAAACAGGCTCTAACTCTAACTTCTCAAGTACTACATGCACTCCTAATTTAAAATACTGAAAAGCATTGTGATTAATATTAAAGTGGGTTGGAGTTAATTAACCTTAATTAAGTGAGTGTTACCCGCAGACTGCCAGATCTTCGGTTTTCGTCGTAAGTCACGGCTGTTTTATTTCAAGTTTGTGTGGCTCTGTCAATCATTCGATGCTTGAAACTTTGGATTTCTTTTTTTCTTTCACTGTTTTAATTATTGCATTTAACATATGTAAGAGAATTTAAGTGAAAGCACTCAGTTCTGCCTGTAGAGTTATTGATAACGTCCCTCAGATGGCATATATGTGTTGTTTTTAAATTTGGATAACATTATTTTCATAGACTTCCTGTTATTTTTTTTTGAATGCCTCTTTTTAGTCATCATTTTTAATGATTATAAATCACCGAATTTTAATAATAATTGCATTTTCAATAATATGTTTAAAATGTATTATTTTGCATATTCAAAAACAAGTCTACGGTCTAAATTAACCATTTAAACCAACTCTTGAAAGGTTTCTTGCTTTGGGTATTAAATGAATGCAATGAAATGTACTGTATGATCTTGACTATTAGATTTATCATTCAAATAAATGCTGCACTGTGTTACAATGTTACAATGTTACAATGTCATTTAGCAGACGCTTTTATCCAAAGCGACGTACATACGAGAACAAGAACAACACAAGCAAAGATCTAGACAAGAGGAAACAAGATCAGTAAGATTAACAGAGTGCTTCAAGTCAATTTGGGTGCAGGTACTGCAAAGCAGTGTAAAGGCAATGCACAAAAGTAAATAAGGAACATCTACAATGAAGCAACCAATCACTTACAGACCTTCCATTATCATCATCAACAATTAACATCAGCACAATAATGACCAAAGTACCAAGTGCTGGGTCACTCCAGACCTGAACACAGATTCCCAGAGTAGAGCAGGACAGTGCAAGTCAGCTGTAGCTGGAAGACATGATCTGCCACTGGGGACAACAGTGGAGAACAGTCTAGCTAAGTGCATAGTGCTTCCTAAAGAGCTGGGTCTTTAGCTGTGTTAAAGTTAACTTCTTCATTTAGTTGCATTGACAGGCCTGTGTTGATTCCTATCCTCCAAAATAGTGCTCTGCTGGCTTTGTGTTGGTTGTGACTGATGCACCTGCAGCTTATTAGCTCATAGTTGGTAACTCAAACCCAAAGTACTTTTATATTCTAGATCAGGGGTGTCAAACTAATTTCGGTTCAGGGGCCACATACAGCCCAATTTGATCTCAAGTGGGCCGGACAAGTAAAATAATAACATAATAACCTATAAAGAAGGACAACTCTAAAATTTTCCCTTTGTTTTAGTGCAAAAACTACAAGTAAATTATGAAAATTTTCACATTTAATGAACTACATTTTTACTAAAACAGCTGTTGTGTTTTTTGCCATGATAAGTCTCATTGTGGGGCCAAATATTATATTCTTTAAGCACTGAAACCTGCTGTGAACTCACCAAGCACACAGGTTTCCCACTCACCTGCATTGTTCAGGCGAGCTCCATCAGCACAGTGATTGTATTTAACCCCCAGAGAACAAATCTGATATAGCAGTTACTTTTATTTAAAAAATTGCAGTTAATGTCTTCTCTGTAGTTTTTTCATTTTGGGAAGTCATCCGCGGGCCGGATTGGAACCTCCGGTGGGCCGGTTTTGGCCCGCAGGCCGTATGTTTGACATCCCTGTTCTAGATATTCTAAATCTGTTTGACACAAAGTGCACATTACTTTTCACTTGCAAACTGAGCTGTCTGTGAGTTTTTAGTGAAATGTGCCATTTAAAAGCACAGTGGTGTCTTTTTATGTTATGACAGCAGAAGGAAGCAGGAAGACACTGCGGCAGCTTGACTACGGTGGGCCAAAAGGGACAAAATAGCACGCTTTAAAAAAAGTAACACCCCAATTTCATACTTTAATGACATTGCATTTTACATGTTAACATCCCTACTTATTTTATGTTGTATTATTATATTGTATATGCCTTTAATATATAATTGGGCCCTTTATAAATAGAGCTTGTCAGCTCTGTCATAAAGAATGTCATACGACTCAAACTGTATAACCAGATTGGTATTAAACATCTTGAATCTTGAATAATGTAAAATACTGTTTAAGAAAAAGTGAACATGTTGCTTTATGAGGTTCATAGTTGGTGTCCTGAGTGATCCCAGTCAGCAGAACTCATGTTTTTAATATATATCAGTAGGATTCAGGTTAATATTTATTATTCCCACACACTGTCAAACTTGCAAATATAAAGTTTAATGGCAACGTTTCAGTGCTAGGCTTTCATCAGGCAAACATCCCGTGTTGTTGGACAGAGTGCAGGATTCTTGAAACTTGCATTTTGAAAAGCTTCTTCTCACTTCTCTCCTACACACCTGTCCTTTTGAAGTTTATGTACAAAGCCTTTTCTTCATATTTGAACCACATACTCTAAAAGTGTGAGCAGCGGTGATGCTAGCTTTGCTAACGTTGGGTTAAGCTGCTCTATTATTGCTTGTCATGGTACTAACGATAAAGGAAGATACCTCTGTCAATTCATATAAAGCTCCATTGGTTGACCCTTGAGGAATCTGGAGGCCAAATATTTCCTCTTCTGTCTTTTTACTTAAAAATTAACAGCAACAGGCTTCAACCTTTTTTCTCTTTTTCTTCAAGGTCTGCAGAAGCACTCATTGAGAAACATCACTAGGGCTTGCACATTTCACATTTCAGCTTGTAGCCTGTTCTTGCACATTGCACACACTGAAAATATTTTTTGTGGTTATTTCTAGGAACACACACACTTGCAGCTTGTGATACTTGCAGCTGCTTCTTCTTTGTTGTTTCCCATCACTTGTCTTGCAACCTTGACATTTTTTTTTCTCCCTTTTTCACAACTTGGCAACGGTTTGGTAAAAGCTGTTTCCGAGTGTCACAGGACGTTGTGAGGACATTTTCAGAAACTGGCACTAGAAAAAATTCAGTCATCAGTTAAATGTAGGGGTTTGTTGTTTGTTGAATGTTTGCCCTTTTTTCTGCAGCTAGCAGAAGTTGAATAACACAAAGAATCTGCCTTGTCTTATAATCACACACTGCCGTTATGTGAGGAAACATATCCATAAAAAGAGCATTTGTTAATCATGCACCTATGATAAAATATTCAGCATCAGTGGGGAGCTGCTACAAAAAAAAAGGATAAAAGTAGAAGAACGCTGAGCTAGCTTTTAACAATACATATGTCTGTAGTTTCCTTAAATGGGCAAACCATCTGTTCCAGGCAGCCTGAAGCCTCCCAGTTCTAATTGTCCCGTCTGTGGTGTTTGATATGCATAATTAGACTTTTAATAATCTTTGCTGTGCAGGTGATGTTTGCCATGAGTTCACAGAGAGTTGTGTTTCCCCATCAGTTGTAATGGGTGGCTCTGTGGATCCTGCTGTCTTAGTGGAACTGCAAAAAAAAACAAACAGACTATTAGTGATTATCTTTTCTGCATCCTGTTTTCAAATCTGGTTGTGCTAAAATATTAAGAATAAAGCAACCATGTGTTAAAGGAATACGGCTTCTTTCTTTTGCAGCTTTTATCATTTGTTCATGTCGGAAATGGATCAAGTCTTGCTTTGATCCTGTGCAATTTCAAAGGTGTACTTCTGCAGGAAAGACAACGCACAAACAGAGCTTCCTAACCCTATAACGCCAAGTGCATCATATTTGATACATCAGTTTTTGAGACCTCTACATCATCAGTGTGATATATTGTCACAAAAAACCTGATGTATACAATCAGATACATGCAGTGCACGGATATATCATCCACCAGGTGTGAGTGATTCATGCACCAGAAGGACGTCACTTGAGACATCCAGTATGGCGGCTGTGGATCAGAGACCCACTTGAGGTTTTTCAGGGATATTTCTACCAATTTTGAAAAAAACGATCAGATTGTTCCTGAAACTTCAAGAGGAATAGTTACTGGATTGATGCAATATGAAACTAGTTAATATTTCACAACTTAATTTATAGTCAAACCATGTTGAAAATGTGTGTTTCAAATTGATACAGCAGGTATATAAGGTCATTTCAATCAGGAGAGACACAAGTTGAATATTAAAGATTATTTATTACAACTGAATGAATGATGAAACTTGACAGAAATCTTTGGCGTAAGGACTGTATGGGGATAATGTTGTGAGCGTAGGATGCATGAATTTGGCAGCTGAAGAAATCCCCCTAGAGTCCAGACTCTGGTGGTGGTGGTTGATGATCCTAGGAATTGAAGACTTGCAGAGACCAGGTGGAGATGGGGAAGTGGAGGGGTGAGCGCCATCAATGCAAGAAGGAACCAGCAGGAGAGAGAGACGCATTTTAAAAAGACAGCAGAAAGTTGATAGGCTGACGATAAGGGCGTGCCACTGAGCTATTGGATGACGCAGCCGCTGATTAACCAATGACAGCTCGGGAGCGTGCAGCTGGAAGCGGGTGAGCTAATGAACGAGGGAGAGGAGAGTTAAACAACTGCTGTGATTGCTTTATAGTCTTCCTGTTTGAACTTTCGCTAGAGCTACATTTATTTATCTGTCAATCATAATTTTATTACATTTATTACAAGGCTGCACAGTGGTGCAGTGGGTAGCGCTGTTGCCTCACAGCTAGAAGGTTCCTGGTTCAAATCCCCGGCCGGGCAGGTGTGGAGTTTGCATGTTCTCCCCGTGCATGCGTGGGTTCTCTCCGGGTACTCCGGCTTCCTCCCACAGTCCATAAACATGCTCACCAGGTTGATTGATCACTCTTAATTGCCCGTAGGTGTGAGTGTGTGCATGAATGGTTGTCTGTCTCTCTGTGTTAGCCCTGTGATAGGTTGGCGACCTGTCCAGGGTGTACCCTGCCTTCCGCCCATAGCCAGCTGGGATAGGCTCCAGCCCCCCCGTGACCCCTAATGGGATAAACGGTCAAGATAATGGATGGATGGACATTATGCATTCATAAAGCAACATACAGTCTGTTTATCATTTAATAACATGTTTACATGACATAACTATGTATATTTAGAGTAGAAATTGAGATATTTAAAACATATATTGTATTTTTACATATGAAGGGTTCATTTGCAGAAACAGATAACTCTGTTTTTATACATTTTCAAAAAACAGATTTCTTTTTTATGTAGATTCCTAATAAAGTTACATTTTCAAGATACCTCTTTGACTTAGTCAAAGCCACCCAACCTCAGCTTTTTGATGATACCAAAAATGAGTTAACTGTTTTTGCAAATTACCCCTCCATATGTAACCTGCTGTATCATGATGATTGATGACTAGTTGAATGTTGCCATGGCTCCCTGGTAAATAATTGTCTTTTGCTCATTGATTTCTACTAAAAATTGAACAATTAAGAGAAGAAATATACAATAATTTTATTTTTTTTTGCTGTGTAGTAGATACAAAATATGTATGATGTTGTGCAATATGGAAAAAAATAATTTCAAGGTTTGAAAATACTTTGGGAGAAATTTGAAGAAAACTCAAAGTTTAAGAGGCTGAAAATGTTGTTTTTATTTATTTTGTGATCAAATTTTTGCTTTATATTTGTATGCAGGTTGTTACAAACAATATATTGATCAGCGCAATCTGAAACATCATGCTTGTGCAATAAGTTAACCTCACACAAATAAGGGGAGTAGAGCAAAAACAAACCATAGTCAATGTAATAACTCAACTCAACTCAACTCAAACTTTATTTATAGAGCACGTTTAAAACAACTGGAGTTGACCAAAGTGCTGTACAGGACAAAAACAGCACAAATGACAAACATAGCATACGATACAATACTAAAATACAATACTAGAATACGTAAACAGTGCAAATGTATAATAAAATAAGATAGAATAAAATAAATTAAAATTTAATTAAGATTATGCCAGATGTCCACTCAATGTTGATTAAAAGCCAGGGAGAAGAGGTGTGTCTTAAGAGAGGATTTAAAAATCTGGATTGATCCTGCAGAGCGGATTTGTTGGGGCAGGTTGTTCCAGAGCCGAGGGGCAGCCGCCACAAAGGCTCGGTCACCTTTGGTTTTAAGCCTGGTTTTGGGATTGACCAGTAGCAACTGACCAGATGATCTCAATGTCCTGGCAGGGACATGATATAGGAGAAGCTCGGTCAGGTACTGGGGGGCTAGGCCATTAAGAGCTTTAAAAACAAACAGTAACATTTTAAAATCTATTCTAAGAGCAACCAGGAGGCAGTGCAGCAAGATAATAAATAATAAAACAATATTAATAAAGAACAATAATAAAAAAAAATGAAGCCCAAAACCTCATTCCACCCCCCCACCCCAATTCCAGGCCACATAATCAATGTAGTTAAGGGTTTTGAGTTTCATAGAAATCATTTGCCAAGTCTCTGTATTTGCCTCTTTCGCCCTGTGAACTCTGGCTGTTGAAGAAAATGTTGTTTTTGTATGTTTTAGTTTGTTAAAAAATAAGAAACTTTGCACCAAAATGCCTGATGTATCAAATATGATACAAATAAAAACTCATATATGAAAATTGCTATTTAATTCCTTTTTTTAACTATTTGTCAGAAGGCCAATTAAACACTGCATTTTAAAATAATTCAAATTTTCTGGCAATTTGATGGTTCATGCTTTACAGGGGATACACATTACATGCAGTACAACATGTACTAAACAGTTGAAGTCAAATCTAAAAGAGCATTTGCTGATTTGACTTTTTTCCTAGAAGTAATCTGTATTTTAAATTATTAAAAAATGCAAAATCCAGCACTAAGAGGCATTTTTATGTCAAAGTAACCGAGACTGACTGCAGCCTCCTTCCCAGATTGCACTGCTGTGCTCTATTCACAGGTACAAGGGCTTTCAGCGATGATGTAGGCAGTCAGATCAACATCTCCTCGTAGCGAAAATGTTGACGTGTATTGAAAGCTACAGTGTGTCCTTTGGGGGAGCTGTCTATGAAAAATGCAAGTGCAAGGAACGCGCTGGAACTGCATTACAAGTACCAAACTGCAGCACTTCAAAACAAGATGTCGGGGATGTCGGACAAGGAGGGATTCTGCTCGTGTCCAACGTTATTTAAGATGATTTTAGCACAGCCAGGCATTAGAGGGATGCAATTTGATCGCCTGGCTTCATGTTTTTTTTGTGCGCTCTGGGTGAGTTTTATAGGCCGAGCAGCTCTGGCACAATGGTAGTGTTGTGGCACTGCTGCTGCTGCTGCTGATGCCCCCTGAATGCCCACAGTGGCAGCGGAGGTTTAAAGAGCGCACTCAAAGGACCCCGCTGATCAAAGGAGCGTTTCATCTGTGAATTCTGCTGCTGCGTCGAATGCCAGAGACGTGTTATGACAGAGATCTGATGCTAAGAGACTGACAGCAAAGTCTCTGATGACCCCACTGCACAACACAGGAGGAAAATAAACAGGGAAATAAAGAGCAGGAACAGATACAGTGCATTCACAACAGGGAAGAGAGCAATTATACTGCAGCTAAATGCAATGCAGGCTTTGGAAATATGTATTTGTACTGTATATGTAAATGTGAGCTTATAGAAACACTGAACCCTCATCAACAAGGAAACTATGAGGCATCTTTTTAAAACCTTTGTTTTGTAAATTCCCACATCTAAATAATTCTGCCCCCATCTTCAAAATGTGCTTATTTAGCTTTAAAGCACACTCATAAGACATTATGATGCATTCATGTAACACTATTACACTTTTAGTATATGTTTTATTCATGCATGCATTCATTCATGAGTGCAAGAGATTACATATTGCAATCAATCTTTATCCCAACCCAGACTCTATGTTCTATTATCAACAAAGACCCAACATCAAGACCGGATAAGATCCAGTCCCATCTCACAGACAGGACTCAGTCTGATCTCTTCTTAATCCACCATGAGCAGAGCACTTTGCAGCATTTAGCAAGTTTCTGCGGCAAGGACAAAATTCCTTTAACAGGCAGAAACCTCCAGCAGGACCAGACTCATGTTGGACACACATCTGCTGAGACCAAGTTGGAGAGAGGGATAGAGGGAGATGAAGAGAGAGAGAGATGATAGTGGTGAGACGGATAGTAGTAGTTGTAGCAGGTGGAGTCAGGCAGAAACCTCGAGCAGGACCAGACTCATGTCAGGCAGACACCTGAGACTGAGTTGGGGTTGGAAAGAGGGATAGAGAAGATGAAGAGATAGAGAGAGAGATGAGATAGTAGTAGTTGTAGCAGCCAGAGTCTGGCATGTCGGCAGAGATCCAGAGAAACCTACGAGACAAGGGAGCTCAGGAACTCCAGAAGGTCTATGGTTAGTTACTTTAATGGGACAGGAAGACTTTAAGTAAGTGATAGGGATGGGGAGAGGGGATCCCAGTGTGTTGGTCTAAGCCTACAGCAGCATAACTAAGAGCTTGATCAAGAGGTGCCTGATAACTTAACCTTCTACCTCCCATACTACTTGTAGAGACTTTGGGTATGAAGAGCAGGCCTGCATGTTGGGAGTGTAGTGTTGTAGAGAGGTAACAGGGCACCATGAGCTCTTTAAAACACTGCCTGCTTATGTCACTGTATCAATCAGTTGCAAATGAGCTGCCACTTCACTATAAGCTACAGGCTATAAGCTCCCAACATCATTTTAAAGTGCAGAAAACAAAGTTACTCCAAAGATTTCAGGCCAGACAGTCATCCATCACTGACCCGAGCTGAAGAGGTAACAGGTCACCAACACTTAACCTCCTTGGATTTAATTGTTCCCAGGTGCAATCAACCCCGGTCAGAGTCCCTGAGGGCAACCAAAAACACATTGTCCAGGTCACAGTGAGCTAACTTCACTTCCTGCCGTGAAGTGCTGCGTGATGGAGAAGGATTTGTCACTGCTGAGACGCAGAGTGGATTGTGAGAGTTGGAGCATGGTGTGAATTTCTCTGAGGTAGCATTTGTTCTCATCACGTATGTGTTAGTTTTACCTGAGGCTGTTTGAGAAATGTTCTATTGGCTTTTTTTAAAGTTTGAAGGTCGATTTGTCTTGCTGATTTCTTTGTTTTGCTTATTTCATTCGTTTTACAGTGGATAGTCCATTTTTGGGGGGTTGGTAACAAAGCTAGACTTAGAAGAAAATAAAGAATCAGATCGTTTGTGAACTTAACATTACTAATTAAAAAGAATATACTTTTCTAATAATTCTCACTTTTTCATGTTTTTCATGAAGGAAGCAAAATTTTCATTTTTTTCATGTTTTTCATGAAGAAAGCAAAATTTTCACTTTTTCATGTTTTTAATGAAGGAAGCAAAATTTTCACTTTTTTCACGTTTTTCATGAAGAAAGCAAAATTTTCACTTTTTTCATGTTTTTCATGAAGAAAGCAAAATTTTCACTTTTTCATGTTTTTCATGAAGGAAGCAAAATTTTCCATTTTTTCATGTTTTTCATGAAGGAAGCAAAATTTTCACTTTTTTCATGTTTTTCATGGAGAAAGCAAAATTTTCACTTTTTTGATGTTTTTCATGAAGGAAGCAAAATTTTTACTTTTTTCATGTTGGAAGCAAAATTTTCACTTTTTTCATGTTTTTCATGAAGAAAGCAAAATTTTCACTTTTTCATGTTTTTCATGAAGGAAGCAAAATTTTCCATTTTTTCATGTTTTTCATGTTGGAAGCAAAATTTTCACTTTTTTCACGTTTTTCATGAAGAAAGCAAAATTTTCACTTTTTTCATGTTTTTCATGAAGGAAGCAAAATTTTCACTTTTTTCATGTTTTTCATGTTGGAAGCAAAATTTTCACTTTTTTCATGTTTTACATGAAGGAAGCAAAATTTTCCCTTTTTTCATGTTTTTCATGAAGAAAGCAAAATTTTCCCTTTTTTCATGTTTTTCATGAAGGAAGCAAAATTTTCACTTTTTTCATGAAGAATTCAAAATTTTCACTTTTTTCATGTTTTACATGAAGGAAGCAAAATTTTCACTTTTTCATGTTTTTCATGAAGAAAGCAACATTTTCACTTTTTTCATGTTTCTCATGAAGAAAGCAAATTTTTCACTTTTTTCATGTTTTTCATGTAGGAAGCAAAATTTTCACTTTTTTCATCTTTTTCATGTAGGAAGCAAAATTTTCACTTTTTTCATGTTTTTCATGTTGGAAGCAAAATTTTCACTTTTTTCATGTTTTTCATGTTGGAAGCAAAATTTTCACTTTTTTCACGTTTTTCATGAAGAAAGCAAAATTTTCACTTTTTTCAAGTTTTTCATGAAGAAAGCAAAATTTTCACTTTTTCCATGTTTTTCATGAAGAAAGCTAAATTTCACTTTTTTCATGTTTTTCATGAAGAAAGCAAAATTTTCACTTTTTTAATGTTTTTCATGTTGGAAGCAAAATTTTCACTTTTTTCATCTTTTTCATGTAGGAAGCAAAATTTTCACTTTTTTCATGTTTTTCATGGAGAAAGCAAAATTTTCACTTTTTTCATGTTTTTCATGAATGAAGCAAAATTTTCACTTTTTTCATGTTTTTCATGAAGAAAGCAAAATTTTCACTTTTTTATGTTTTTCATAAAGAAAGCAAAATTTTCACTTTTTTCACGTTTTTCATGAAGAAAGCAACATTTTCAAGACAAACTCTACTCTGCTTTTATTAAAAGAAGAATGAAAATCCTATCAAAGAAAATAAACATCTTTATTCATTAATTGAATGTTGTAGTATTTATTCATGCGCCATGAGTGACTGAGATAATTTGTTTTGATTCTACATAAAAACATGTTTTCTTTACTATATTAAATCAATCATTGTTGTTTTTCTTAGTCTCATTATAATTCCCAGCCCTCTCCAGCCCTCTAAATGTAGCTGTCAGCTGTTGTTACTTCCACCAGCCTCAGGGAGCCTGGCATGGATAAAGCACTAATGTATAATACATAAAGTTTCCAAGCTTTCATAGCGGCATCTCTGTTTATTTATTTATTTTTTGGCAGCTCTCTGTCCAACTCCAGGAACTGACAAACAGCTTAATAAATCAACAGCAGCATCATAGCATGGCATCACCAGTCCAAGTCACCTCAGTGAAGGGTCTGGATCTGTTCAATCACTTCCTGTAGCAATGCTGAAGAGCTAGCTGTCAGCAAACAAATCCTTCTTATCAATGAACTTGTTTGTGAAGAGTTGTTTCTATTATCCTTTAGTGAATGACTTGGTCTCAGCAAATGTGTGTCTAACATGAGTCTGGTCCTGCTGGAGGTTTCTGCCTGTTAAAGGAAGTTTGTCCTTGCCACTGTAACTTGCTAAATGCTGCAAAGTGCTCTGCTCATGGTGGATTAAGATGAGATCAGACTGAGTCCTGTCTGTAAAATGGGACTGGATCTGATCCTGTCTTGATGTTGGGTCTCTGTTAATGATAGAACATAGAGGACGGTCTAGACCTGCTCTGTTTGGAAAGAGTCTTTAGATAACATCTGTTGTGATTTGGCGCTTTATAAATAAAGATTGATTGATTCCAAAGAATTAATGTTCACTAAGATCCAGAAAAATCTTACATGCATAAAAGTGTTTGTAACATATTAGATAATCTGAACTTGTAGTTTGAAAGTATGAGGTCTTAGAACAATGAATCATTTAATCGTCATATGTGTCCACCAAGCTGCAACCTCTGGGGCTGATGTACTTGTCCTTACATGATGCTTCTCTAGTCTTTCTTATAACTCAAAGTGCTTTTGCACTACTGGTCACATTCACCTATTCACACCACATTCACTCACTGATAGTAGAGGCCACTGTTTAGTAAGGGACTATCAGTTTGAGCTAATCTCATTCACATGCAGATGAACAACAGCAGGAGCAATTTGGGCTTCAGTGTCTTGACCAAGGACACTTGGGCATGCGACTGCCGGAGCTGGGATCGAACTGCCAACCTCCTGATTGATAGACGACCGACTATACTGACACAGCAATGATGCCTTTGCTGAAATGCATTGGCTGCAGTTCCTCGAGTGTCCACTTTTTCATGAAGAAAGCAAAATTTTCACTTTTTCATGTTTTTCATGAAGGAAGCAAAATTTTCACTTTTTTCATGTTTTTCATGAAAGAAGCAAAATTTTCCCTTTTTTCATGTTTTTCATGAAAGAAGCAAAATTTTCACTTTTTTCATGTTTATCATGTTGAAAGCAAAATTTTCACTTTTTTCATGTTTTTCATGAAGGAAGCAAAATTTTCACTTTTTTCATGTTTTTCATGCAAGAAGCAAAATTTTCATGTTTTTCATGAAAGAAGCAAAATTTTCACTTTTTTTCATGTTTTTCATGCAAGAAGCAACATTTTCACTTTTTTCATGTTTTTCATGAAGAAAGCAAAATTTTCACTTTTTTCATGTTTTTCATGCAAGAAGCAAAATTTTCACTTTTTTCATGTTTTTCATGAAGAAAGCAAAATTTTCACTTTGTTCATGTTTTTCATGTAGGAAGCAGAATTTTCACTTTTTCATGTTTTTCATGAAGGAAGCAAAATTTTCACTTTTTTCATGTTTTTCATGAAAGAAGCAGAATTTTCGCTTTTTCATGTTTTTCATGCAAGAAGCAAAATTTTCATGTTTTTCATGAAAGAAGCAAAATTTTCACTTTTTTCATTTTTTTCATGCAAGAAGCAAAATTTTCACTTTTTTCATGTTTTTCATGAAGAAAGCAAAATTTTCACTTTTTTCATGTTTTTCATGTTGGAAGCAAAATTTTCACTTTTTTCATGTTTTTCATGAAGAAAGCAAAATTTTCACTTTGTTCATGTTTTTCATGTAGGAAGCAGAATTTTCACTTTTTCATGGTTTTCATGAAAGAAGCAAAATTTTCAGTTTTTTTATGTTTTGCATGTTGGAAGCAAAATTTTCCCTTTTTTCATGTTTTTCATGTTGGAAGCAAAATTTTCACTTTTTCATGTTTTTCATGAAGGGAGCAAAATTTTCACTTTTTTCATGTTTTTCATGAAAGAAGCAGAATTGTCACTTTTTCATGTTTTTCATGAAAGAAGCAAAATTTTCAGTTTTTTCATGTTTTGCATCTTAGAAGCAAAATTTTCACTTTTTTCATGTTTTTCATGAAGAAAGTAAAATTTTCACTTTGTTCATGTTTTTCATGTAGGAAGCAGAATTTTCACTTTTTTCATGTTTTTCATGAAAGAAGCAAAATTTTCCCTTTGTTGATGTTTTTCATGTAGGAAGAAAAATTTTCACTTTTTCATGTTTTTTATGAAGGAAGCAAAATTTTCACTTTTTTCATGTTTTTCATGAAGAAAGCAAAATTTTCACCTTGTTCATGTTTTTCATGTAGGAAGCAGAATTTTCACTTTTTTCATGTTTTTCATGAAAGAAGCAAAATTTTCCCTTTGTTCATGTTTTTCATGTAGGAAGCAAAATTTTCATCTTTTCATGTTTTTCATGAAGGAAGCAAAATTTTCACTTTTTTCATGTTTTTCATGAAGAAAGCAAAATTTTCACTTTTTTCATGTTTTTCATGAAAGAAGCAGAATTTTCACTTTTTTCATGTTTTTCATGAAGAAAGCAAAATTTTCACTTTGTTCATGTTTTTCATGTAGGAAGCAGAATTTTCACTTTTTCATGGTTTTCATGAAAGAAGCAAAATTTTCAGTTTTTTTATGTTTTGCATGTTGGAAGCAAAATTTTCCCTTTTTTCATGTTTTTCATGTTGGAAGCAAAATTTTCACTTTTTCATGTTTTTCATGAAGGGAGCAAAATTTTCACTTTTTTCATGTTTTTCATGAAAGAAGCAGAATTGTCACTTTTTCATGTTTTTCATGAAAGAAGCAAAATTTTCAGTTTTTTCATGTTTTGCATCTTAGAAGCAAAATTTTCACTTTTTTCATGTTTTTCATGAAGAAAGTAAAATTTTCACTTTGTTCATGTTTTTCATGTAGGAAGCAGAATTTTCACTTTTTTCATGTTTTTCATGAAAGAAGCAAAATTTTCCCTTTGTTGATGTTTTTCATGTAGGAAGAAAAATTTTCACTTTTTCATGTTTTTTATGAAGGAAGCAAAATTTTCACTTTTTTCATGTTTTTCATGAAGAAAGCAAAATTTTCACCTTGTTCATGTTTTTCATGTAGGAAGCAGAATTTTCACTTTTTTCATGTTTTTCATGAAAGAAGCAAAATTTTCCCTTTGTTCATGTTTTTCATGTAGGAAGCAAAATTTTCATCTTTTCATGTTTTTCATGAAGGAAGCAAAATTTTCACTTTTTTCATGTTTTTCATGAAGAAAGCAAAATTTTCACTTTTTTCATGTTTTTCATGAAAGAAGCAGAATTTTCACTTTTTTCATGTTTTTCATGAAGAAAGCAAAATTTTCACTTTGTTCATGTTTTTCATGTAGGAAGCAGAATTTTCACTTTTTTCATGTTTTTCATGAAAGAAGCAAAATTTTCCCTTTGTTGATGTTTTTCATGTAGGAAGAAAAATTTTCACTTTTTCATGTTTTTTATGAAGGAAGCAAAATTTTCACTTTTTTCATGTTTTTCATGAAGAAAGCAAAATTTTCACCTTGTTCATGTTTTTCATGTAGGAAGCAGAATTTTCACTTTTTTCATGTTTTTCATGAAAGAAGCAAAATTTTCCCTTTGTTCATGTTTTTCATGTAGGAAGCAAAATTTTCATCTTTTCATGTTTTTCATGAAGGAAGCAAAATTTTCACTTTTTTCATGTTTTTCATGAAGAAAGCAAAATTTTCACTTTTTTCATGTTTTTCATGAAAGAAGCAGAATTTTCACTTTTTTCATGTTTTTCATGAAGAAAGCAAAATTTTCACTTTGTTCATGTTTTTCATGTAGGAAGCAGAATTTTCACTTTTTCATGGTTTTCATGAAAGAAGCAAAATTTTCAGTTTTTTTATGTTTTGCATGTTGGAAGCAAAATTTTCCCTTTTTTCATGTTTTTCATGTTGGAAGCAAAATTTTCACTTTTTCATGTTTTTCATGAAGGGAGCAAAATTTTCACTTTTTTCATGTTTTTCATGAAAGAAGCAGAATTGTCACTTTTTCATGTTTTCATGAAAGAAGCAAAATTTTCAGTTTTTTCATGTTTTGCATCTTAGAAGCAAAATTTTCACTTTTTTCATGTTTTTCATGAAGAAAGTAAAATTTTCACTTTGTTCATGTTTTTCATGTAGGAAGCAGAATTTTCACTTTTTTCATGTTTTTCATGAAAGAAGCAAAATTTTCCCTTTGTTGATGTTTTTCATGTAGGAAGAAAAATTTTCACTTTTTCATGTTTTTTATGAAGGAAGCAAAATTTTCCCTTTGTTCATGTTTTTCATGTAGGAAGCAAAATTTTCATCTTTTCATGTTTTTCATGAAGGAAGCAAAATTTTCACTTTTTTCATGTTTTTCATGAAAGAAGCAAAATTTTCACTTTTTTCATGTTTTTCATGAAGAAAGTAAAATTTTCTCTTTGTTCATGTTTTTCATGTAGGATGCAAAATTTTCACTTTTTCATGTTTTGCATGTTGGAAGCAAAATTTTGACTTTTTTCATGTTTTCATGTTGGAAGCAAAATTTTCACTTTTTTCATGTTTTTCATGTTGGAAGCAAAATTTTCACTTTTTTCATGTTTTTCATGTTGGAAGCAAAATTTTCATTTTGTTCATGTTTTTCATGCAGGAAGCAGAATTTTTACTTTTTCATGTTTTTCATGAAGGAAGCAAAATTTTCACTTTTTTCATGTTTTTCATGAAGGAAGCAACATTTTCACTTTTTTCACTTTTTTCATGTAGGAAGCAAAATTTTCACTTTTTTCATGTTTTTCATGAAGGAAGCAACATTTTCACTTTTTTCACTTTTTTCATGTTTTTCTTTACTTAAGGCCCACCTCAGCTCCATTTCTTTATCTGTTCTAATTTGGTGGCCTCCATCATTTGGCTTCATAAGCCCTCTTTAGAAACCAATGGATAACGTTACTTAGAGTGCACCTATGTTTTACATAGTCTATGATGATCACCTACAAATCCTTTGTTGACATTTCGTTAATGAGGCTGGATAATAACTAGCAGTTAAAATGAAATAAAGATCTGTTAGGGCCCCAGAAGGCCAACTTTAACACCCATTAATGTCCAATACTAAATAATAATCAATATCTTCTCTAATCAGCCTCTAACAGTCCTTCTTAAATTCAGTTTGGAGGTCAGAATTTGAAAATATGTCACGTAAAAGGAGATGATGTGAAATCTTTACCAGTCCAAACTTCATAAAAGTGTAAGAAGTCAGCCTTTATTACAGTGCATTAAGAGTAGTGCTGCAGCCCAGGCAGCAGCACAGCAGGCAGCATTATGTTGTTGTGTTTACAGGAGAAAAAACACCTCTGGTCACTTTAACACAGTTGGAGGCCATCAATCAATCTGTGATGTCCAGTGCATTACAGGCCTAAGTGTTGTAATTTACTGTTTCGGTATATCTCCCCTCTCTCAGTCCGCCTCGTCTGCTTTTCTTCTGTTAGTGGTTTCCAGCGCCGCAGAAGGGGGTTATCTGTGCTGTTTATGTGTAGGTAGGTAGAGAGAGAGCTGAAATGCAATAAAGAAAATCAAAATGAACATGGAGTTTGTCCAAAAGCAGGAAAGAGGAGAGAGAAAGTGGTGCTTCTCAGTTTGGTAAATTAAAGGAAGAGGCTTTTGAAGATGATATTCCTTTTCACATGTGGAAATTGACAATCCAAAAAGATAAAGTGTGAGAGGGCTGGTTTTTATGTTTGATTTTATCTCAGGGGGAAGAGAAATACTCTAATAAATAACAAAATTGAATATGAGATCTAGCATGGTTTTACACGTACTCAAACTTACACCCAATACATTTCTTTTTTTTTATCACTGACTCAGTTTATCAGGTGTTGTTTACTAAACCTCAAGGCCTAGATTGTAACAGGGCTGCATTATATCCTCTCTTATAAGGATAAAATGTTCACTGTATGTTTAATGCAACTCAGTTCTCTTCTGTCTCTTGTTTAAATTTCACACCTGTAGCATTGTTTGGATTCAGACGATAAATGATACATGTCTGCATCTTTCCTTTAGGTCTTGTTGCAAAGCTAGCACACCATCACAGCCTCCTGTTCCCACTGCATAGGTAAACAAAGGCCCGGCACACTTTGCATTATCTGCAGCCGGCCCCAAGAAGCTAAGCAACATTATTACCCAGCTCTCTCACTGATCTTCCGGTTGTGTTCCGGTTGTGTTCTCTACCAACAAAATGAGTCCTAGGTTTGCTTGTTTTGTTCCACCTCACTTCAAATGATCCAGATGTGAGAGCATGCAAAGACTTGAAACCATGATAGATAAGCGTCATGTCATGTTGTTACATACTTTGCTGATGATGTCATTTTATTCCATCATGTCATTTTGGCGTTGCATTATCTTAAACACAAACCATAACAGCTACAGACTCCATCAATGAAAAAAAGGTTCCACAGATGAAAGAAAAGGGGAGCATGAAGGTCCTTTTGTTTGTCTTACCAATCCATCAAATCTGACCAATGCCTGCAGCAGACCCTCGTGCTGGTCACACTTTGTCACATGACTGCAAAGGGTCATCAAACAACAACAAAGAAATGATGCTCAGGGCAAATCTAGACCATCATGTTTTGGAGCCTCAGGCCACTCCTGTTTTTCACAATTTAGAACGAGACAATGGGCGGGGAACGTGCCGCGAATCACGTGTGACTGGGAAAATAATGAATGAATGCACCACTGAGGTAGAAGAAAGGTTGTAAGGATTGAAAGGTCATGTCTTTTAAACAGTTTAAAGATGGCTTCAAAGACTATTTGTGCACATACGGCTGAAAGCATTAGTTCTTCATTGTCATGGAGCAGATACTGGAGTATCAGCCGCACAAGTTTCCGCCACAGGGGTGAAATCTTCCCATCAAAACACTGGTGTGCATCAGATAAAACCTACAAACCAACAAGTTACTGTATGTTCAAGGACAGAGGAGCAGTTGTCTTGGCGTAAACATAAGCAATCACGCTCATGTCACAAGTTTCCACATGACTGCCTGTGTGTCTTTCTGTGTTCCAGCTCAGAAGCGTTTTCAAAATCAGTTTAGCTCTGCCAATTAACGCTCTCCCAGCAAAGTGCTCATTCTTATCCGTCCTTCATGATTGCGGGGCCTAATTTATGTGCCCTAGCAACAATGGCTTATCACTCTTTATGTTCAGAATGCCGCCGTGCTGCGCAGCACTGGCGAGGACTTACCCGCACCCCGCACATTTTCCACCACACCTCTTTGCACTGACTCCCAATTAAATATTGAATCAAGCTTCTTCTCATTACCTACAAGAAGAGTCCGGATCTTCTTCCAGATCCCTCCAGAATACAAACAGAGATCAGAAGAAAAGGTCCTCAGACCTGCAGAGGAGTTTCAGAATCGCATCAATTAAGTTATGATAAAATATAAATCAAGATGAATTTGTTATAGCTTAAATTACAAATCCAAACCCAGGGCATGAAAAACAGGCGTGATACTCCTGGATGACTGACATGTTCAAGTGTGCATGCCCTTCTATTATTCATCAAAGTAACCAATTACCACACAATGAATTAATGAAAGGACTGTAGACCACTGTTTAAATTCAATTGCAAGAGGCAAAATTGGCATGGCCTACATTTTTGCTCCACGTGCCTCCCGTGCAGGTGTCAGAAGAATCCATGCAGGGGGGTGGGCGCCACTTGTGGAACAAAAAAAATCTGTCATGATGAAGGATACCGGCTCGGTCTCTGGGCTGATGTGATAAATGTGCTCACAGGACCGAAATAAGGAAGCGTTCAGGAGTCGACTGAAAACACTAACAGGTCTGGCTCCAAGCTGGATCACTGACTTATTGATGATTTATATCTCCCAACAAGTCCCAGATCCTCTTACCGAGGTCTTTTTACCTTTGCTGTAAATGAATATTTTAAGGTGACCTTTCAGTTCAGTTGACCATTTTATATCTGTATCCCCCGGCCGTCCTCTGTGTGTGGCGCACATGTTTCGTACTGGGATTATTTTGTAATGATTAGACTGGTATTTGGTTTCCTATCAGGTTGCTCTTTCAGGCCGTGGTTTTTATTTGTGGTGTGCCACTTTATTGATGAGTCCAGCGCTCTGATACACACCCAAATACCCCAAATTGATTTGCAATAAACATTGACTATAAATACATGATACCTCAAAGTATAAAGCTCACTGACTGTGTTCCTTTTTCTCCCCTTTTCGCTGTAAAAATATCTTCACCCCTCTTGGAAATCCTTCCACAAAATTAAGCAGTGATGCCAAGAGAATATAACCTTATTACTGTGCTGACCTCCAGACTTCAGTACAGCCACAAGGCTTTGTTAAAGTTATCCATGATTATTCAATCTTGCAGTGAAATGTTCGGGCCCAGAATGTAGAACAAGATATCCTGGTTCTCAAGGATGCTACCTTACAATGTCAGACCCTTGATTTTAGTGCAAGAGCCCACACTACAAGATTTTAAAAATCTTTATAGGTGTTGAAAATTAGAGATTTAATTGTTTTGTTTGTATAGTTTGTTGATTGCGCTGTCAATATAAAAGTATCACAACATATTTTATTAAAATGTGACTTTAAAGGCCCTGTGAGGAGTTTTTCACTAGCTGAGAAACAGACTGAAACCAAAACTGATGCCTCTTTATGACCTTCAAAAGCAAACAAAACCATAAGCAACAACACTGATACCTTCTCTGTTGTCATTTTTAATGCCTTAAACCACTCACTGGGGGGTAGGTGTCAGACCACAGGATTGACATTTGGCTTTAGAAACATCCTTTTCAGCTGTTTTCATGGCAAATCAGATTAAAGGTGACATATCATGCAAAATTGACTTTTTAATGGTTCTCTACCTGAAATATGTGTCCCTGGCATGTCTACAAACCCCCCGAGAATGAAAAGAATCCATTCTGCCCCTGTTCTGATTTCTCCACCTTTCTGTAAATGTGTGTGAAACGAGCCGTTTCAGACTTCCGTGTTTTTGCTACGTAACAACAACATCCGGTCTGTCACGGAGTCAGAGCTCGGAGCTTGTTCAGCCCATAGACTGTATAAAATAATACTGAATCCCCTCCTCCGTTTTTCATTACCTGCACAAATGTGTGCTAACAAGGAGCTTAGGAGGGAGGCATGCTAGTTGTAGGCTGTCTTAATAAACACAAAGGTCGGTTTTACTCCCCACGTCTGCAGATTTGAAGATCTAGTGGATGATTTTTATTTGTCATGGATAAGTGCTAGCGCTAGTTAGCATAGCTACATAGCTACATGTCGTAGCTGTGTACCAAGATACACGTCGACATACTGACAAATAAAACAACAATAAACACAGAATCTGTGACCAATCCTTCAGAAAGGTCCCGCTGCCTTTCTGGCAGAGGTCGGTTTTACTCCACACGCCTGCAGATTTGAAGATCTAGTGGATGATTTTTATTTGTCATGGAAAGTGCTAGCGCTAATTAGCATAGCCACATAGCTACATCTTCATAGCTGTAGCTGTACCTGTGCACCAAGACACACGTCTACATACTGACAAATAAAACAACAAGAAACACAAAATCTGTGACCAATCGTTCAGAAAGGTCCTGCTGCCTTTCTGGCAGAGGTCGGTTTTACTCCCCAGGCCTGCAGATTTGAAGATCTAGTGGATGATTTTTATTTATCATGGATAAGTGCTAGCGCTAGTTAGCATAGCCACATAGCTACATGTTCGTAGCTGTGTACCAAGACACACGTCGACATACTGATAAATAAAACAACAAGAAACACTAAATCTGTGACCAATCCTTCAGAAAGGTCCTGCTGCCTTTCTGGCAGAGGTCGGTTTTACTCCCCATGTCTGCAGATTTGAAGATCTAGTGGATGATTTTTATTCATCATGGATAAGTGCTAGCGCTAGTTAGCATAGCCACATAGCTACATGTCGTAGCTATAGCTGTGTACCAAGACACACATCGACATACTGATAAATAAAACAACAAGAAACACTAAATCTGTGACCAATCCTTCAGAAAGGTCCTGCTACAGGCGCCTCTCCGTCAGGATCAGATTCTGGATCAGATTCAGAGGGTTGAAGTAACGTGATCTCTGAGCCGCAAGAAATTTACTTTTATAATAGTTTTATCTGTTGTTTAAATTTCTCCAATTTCATTTGTCTACTTGCAAAGGATGGACCCAGATTTACTTTGTTTTAGTGCCATTTTTTTCAGATGTTAATTTGCTACCACACTAATCTGAGATGTATAATATCCTAAACATGACCCTCTAGGATGCTATCATTGCTTGCCTTACATTAATAAACTTCTATGCCTAAGAACAGCTTCAAAATGATGCTTTGTTGGTTTTGTAGACGTGTTCTTTTGGAAGTTGTCATTTCACACAAATAAATTCTTCTTCCATTCTTAATACTGCAGCGCCGTCTTAGAAGTATTAGTCATATTTGAACTGGTGCTGTTATTACGCCTGTCACTGGATTGTCTGATTTCCAGTGTGCCAGCAGTTTTTCTTCTCCTTCATGTTTACAAAGTAAAGGCAGGGACATGGTTAAATTTGTCCATTTATCCAGTTGTCAAAAAACCCTGTTTTCTTGGAATTGTCATGTCGGCACTGTCCAAAAGCGGATCCTCAAACATTCAGCAACTGTCAGTTCAATCTGCGATATGGGACAGTTGTAGGATTTGTCTGAATATGAAGAGCCAAAGCCGTTTGGTCGGACAGCGCGCTGAATGATTAATATTCCTGTGGATGACAAGGGTAAACAGAATGAACTTGTGTGATGGCGGCTCACAGCCTCAGGACAGGCAGACATGGATAGCCGGGCTGACAAAATACCCTTAATCCTCATCCCTTTAGATTAGGGAAACAATGCTTACAACAGGAAAGGGCAAAAAGATGAGGACTGCTGACCTGACACAGAGTCAGCCAGAAAATTGCTTTAACAGTTAAAATATGCATCCACATACACGCTATAAATCTGACCTCAAATGGTCTGCTTTAATTTTCTTGTTAAATCCATTGCTGGCAAAAAAAAATGGGTCACATTAATGTAAATGTGCGTTTTGTATATTCAGCTGACATTTTCACCCAGTCTGGAAAAGTCCAGTTTGTTCCTCGGGGGCACAGATAACAAGAGCTCTGGCTGTTTAACAATGAAGCAGGGCCATTATGCCATTAAGCTGGGTTTGAAACATTGCTTTTTTTGAGCACCCATAATGAGTATGCATTTCTAAGTTTTGCCACAAAGGGAGAGGAAAAAGTCCCAGTGAGCCATGTTTGTCTTTTACATCGCATTAACACTGACCCTTTGGAAACAGGGGCTGCATGCTGGTGCAGTAGATAGCGCTGTTGCATCGCAGCAGGAAGGTTCCTGGTTCAAATCCCACCTGCACATTTGCACATTCACCTCTCTCAGGTTCTCCAGCTTCCTCCTGCAGACCAAAGCATGCATGAAGTCATCAGGAGGACTCCACTCTATGACTCCACCTCCATCACACGGCAGAGACAAGACACAGACAGGAGAGGACAGAGAGGCTGGAGGAGGAAGAAAGAGGAGTTAGCTGAATGAGGTGATAAATTCAGAGAGGAAATCACATAACAAGGTAAATTAATTCCGGCCTGTCATCATTCTCTTTGTGTCTTTTTGGAGCCGGGCCATCATCGCCGCCGTCTTCTTTAACTCAGATCGTCCTCATTTATCCAACACCGGAGAGACGAGCAAGTTTGCATTAATTTGACATTTCTCTCGTCATATAACACCTGCAGAAGGACGGGGGTGTCGCATAGTGCACCATGGGTAATGTTGCCATGAGAGACTGTGATGTGGAGAGGACAGGAAAGGGTACTAGCAGCTGGTCCCAGGAGAACCAGAAGTCCTGATACCAGTTACAGAAGTGGATCTGACGGCTTATATGAAAACATCTGGAGCATTGATGAACAGTTTGGTCGTGTTTCTATCATTACAAATTGGTTGGATCAATATTTTTAGAGTGTTTCCAGAGTCACAAGAACTGGCTAGAGAGATTTCTATTTGTATGCCCCTAAACTGTGGACCTCTCTGCCTCTGGACATAAAAACGAAGAGATCTCTGGGTGTTTTGAAAATTTGACAAAAAAACTTACCTTTTTAATCTAGCTTTTTAATTTGGAGTCATTTCTTTTTAGTCATGGACTGCATTATTACCATAATCAACAATTGTTTTAGAATCGTTTTTATTGTATTTATGTTATTTTATTTTTAATTTATTTTTCTGGTATTTATCCATTCTCACTTGATTGATTTTATTGTAATGATTGTGGTTTATTTTCTGGTATTTATCTGATTTAATTTAATTGATTTTATTGCATTTATTTTTTCTGGTATTTATCAAATTAATTGTAATGATTTAATTGTATTTTCTGATATTAATGTGATTTTATTTCATTCATTCTTATTGTTAAGATTTTATTTTTCATGTATTTATCTGATTTAATTTCATTGATTTTAATGTAATGTTTTTTATAATTTTTTTCTGATAACGTGATTTTATTTCATTAATTTTATTGCCAGGATTACATTTTTCTGGTATTTGTCTGATCTTATTTTACTAAATTAATTTTAATGATTAAATTGTATTTTCTGATATTAATCTGATTTTATTTGATTAATTCTTGTTGTTAAGATTTATTTTTCATGTATTTATCTGATTTAATTTCATTGATTGTATTGTAATGTTTTTTGTTTTTTTTCTGATATTAATGTGATTTTATTTAAATAATTTTATTACCTTTATTTTATTCTTCTGCTATGTATCTGCTTTCCTTTTATTAATTTAATTGTATTTTTCTGATATTTATTTGCAGATTTTTTTTTCATTGATTTTATTTTAACAATTACATTTTATATTTCTGTTATTTATATAGTTTTGTTTATTTTATATTAATGATTTAATTTTCAATTTTAAGTATTTCATATTACTCTCTATCTTGTGTCATTTTACCTCTTGCTCCTGTTTTCTGTCTCTGTTGTTGTCTGAAGCACTTTAGGCTGCATGCTTGATTGTATGAAAGATGCTATATAATTAAAATGAGTTGAGCTGAGTAAAACATGACTACAATTGTTTTAATCTTTTGTTTTCTACACAATGTCAATAATTCTCTTGTGCAGCCTTTTAAGAAGCACTGAGCCCTCATATCACAGTGTTATACTAAAGCATGCTCTGGGAGGCTCATTCCTTACCCCGAGTTCATCGGGTTAAAGGAGATTAAATCTAAATCTTAGGGGAGAAGTCACTTTGTACTTGTATAAAGGGCAGAAATCTTATTTAATCTGCTTTACTGGCATGGTATTAAGTCTTTGATATTAAACTTGACACCCTCACTGTCGTCCAACTGTACTTTTCCATTTATAATGCATCACATTTCTCTGTATGCAGCGCTGCATCAGCACATAAATCTGTCTGATCTTTGGTAAGTCCAGATAAGTGTGCCTTTTTGCAGAAAAATGGCATCCTCCTGATGTGTTTTTTTTTTCTGTATTTATCTCCATTTCAGGGTCTTTCAAGAGCAAGTGCTCAACAGCAGAATGGAAAACATCTTATTGCTGTTGTGTTGTGGAAAAAAAAAAAAAGGACAGAGCCTCATGCAGAGTAAGGGCACATAAAAGAACATTGGCACCCAAGAGCGTAGTTCATTGTAATGCTAAATAGGAAGCCGCAGTGATTCTGCCTGTGTTTATCTGCCAGGCAAAAGTTATCACACCCGGTTACTTCAGCTCAGAGCCATTCATAGCGTGCATTTTCAAGTGCCACTGATCTCGCCCCACACCAAAGGTTACACAGATCAGCAAAACCTACTTGTAAAATGCAAATGCTGAATAAGAAATTAGAAACGAGACTGTGGAGGATAGATAAGGCGCCACTTGTCACATTTTGCATGTTGGACTGAAAATTCTTGTCAGGGATTTTGTATTATGACATTAAGGCCTTTGTGTGTAATGCCGGGTTTGAAGGACTCTCCAGTGAATGCACAAACCTCCCACAACAATAAGCAATTTGATACACTTGTTCCCGCTGAATTTACCTGCAGCTGGGACGTGAATGTATTTTTCTGCTCTGTCAAGGACAGGCAGCATTTTTTTCCCAACTTTCTGCTCCTGAGTTTCGACTTTTGTCACATTTTTTAATGCAGTTTCTTTGTAGAGAAATAAGCGATGTTAATGAAGTACCCTGGTTGCGTATTTATTCCTTTCATTTATTGCTTTCTTATTGAAATTACGGAACATTTTAGAGTTCTAAGTATTTCTACCTTGAACGGCCATTTCAGTCAAATTGACCTCATGCATTAAAGACAGAATATGATGTAAGAGGAAATAAAATACACATTACTTCTTGTTAATGTGTCACTTTGAATCATAACTGAGAGAAATAACCTGAAGAGACCGGATCGCCTCTCAATCTGAAGGTTTGATCCCTGCTCCTGTGTCCTTGGGCGAGGCACTGAACCCCAAGTGAATGCATATGAAATTAATAGGTTTATTTATACATTTGAACATTCATTAGAATAAACATTTTGTGTTGCAATATTGTAATTATTCCCTTATACCAAGCAGCAATGTCCGGTCTTAAAATATGAGGCCCATGCTGAAGTGTTAAAAACTGCAGTTCCTCCAGCGTCCACTAGAGGCTGGCTGCAGAAACACCAGAAACCACATACACACCCATTCAAAAAAGACAATTTTTACAGCAGAAATAAACATATTTACAGCCTGGTCTATCATCACTCACTGTACAGGGGTGAATCCTTTTATAACTCATTATATTTGAAGATATCAAGCATTTCAGACTTGAGTGACAGGCATGCACCCTGTAGCTGTAAAGGAAAGGCTAAAGGCCCACCTCTTTACCTCACACTAGCTTGGACCAAGCGGCAACCTCTGGTCTTAAAATATGAAGCCAATGCAGAAGTGCCTAAAACTGCAGTTCCTTAAGCATCCACTAGAGGCTGGCTGCAGAAACACCAGAAACCACATACACACCCATTCAAAAAAGACGATCTTTACAGCAGAAATAAACATGTTTACAGCCTGGTTCAAAATACAGTTTAGGTCTGAATAGCTAATTTCTCTATCAGCACACTCTGTATGGGGCCGAATTTTTTTATTACCAACTATTTTTGAAGATATTAAACTTAAGAGTTTTGCCCAAATAAGGGCATAGCTGACTTGATTGACAGGCAGGCACCATGTAGCTGTTAGCAAGAAGGCTAAAGGCCCACCTCTTTACCTCACACTAGCTTGGACCAAGCAGCTACCTCCGGTCTTAAAATTTGAAGCCCATGCAGAAGTGTTAAAACTGCAGTTCCTCAAGCGTCCACTAGAGGCTGCAGAAACCCAGAAACCACATACACATCCATTCAAAGAAGACGATCTTTACAGCAATAATAAACATGTTTACAGCCTGGTTCAGAAAACAGTTTAGGTCTGAAGTTAGGTTGAGTTCAGCATTTCCAATATGGCACCCGCTGATGATTGGCTTCAAAAACAGACTGGTGATGTCATGATACTACATCCATTATTCATACAGTCTATGGTTTATACAGCACCTGCTCTGGTATTCTACGTCACATTCACTCTTTCACACACAGCTATATAAAGCACCCATCAGTATTAACTAATCCCAGTCACACAGCCTGCAGGGCAGTTTGGGGTCGAGTATCTTGCCCAAGGACACCTTTGCATGTCGAAGGCAAGATCTGGGATCAAATCTCTGACCTTCCCTTCCACTGAGCCACAGCCGCCCCATGCAGAATGTCATACCCACCCTCATGCTATAGATCCACTCACTTCAGATTTAGAAATGTATATGCATAGTATAGTGAAAGCAACGGTTAGTAGACATCCAGTTGTTGAAGTATGAAAAATAATCTTTGTTTTTCAGACGTCAGAAAAAGCTTCAAAACACACAGTTCATATCTGGAGTGCAGCGAGGACAAGACAAAGCCTCGGGTTGTTCAGGATTATTGAGTACAGCAAAGATGTAATTGAAAATAGAAAGATCATGTTACCACCAGGATCTGTATCAGGACAATGTGGACTAAATGTCTCTTAATAATTCATTCCTGAGCTTCCCAACAAAAATAAAATGCATGTATTTGCGTTTTTCTGCTGCATGTGTTCAGGACTTCGCTCATGTGTGTGCGTGAAAATGTGTGTGCATGAGTTTGGAGAGAGATTAGTATGTGTGCGTTGTCATTTTCGCTGCCATGTTTTATCTTTTAATCCGAGATCAAATCAGTTCATCTTAATAGATATTTGGTGAGATCAACCACATGTCTCTATCCCTTTATCTGTCTTGCTAGAAAACATATAAAGAAAATAGGAAAATAGGAAAAGCTCTTAATAATAGATGAGCTCTTTTTGGGGCATTTTCCAGTCCAGCCACGGGGGTTTATGTCCTAATATTTTCAACAACACTGCAGCACAGAGCATGAACATGCTGCTCCACTGTCACATATTCTGATGCACCCTCTGTCTCTGTTTTTCCTCTCTCGTGCATGCACAATAACACACCCACCAGCACAGCAGGTTAACTTAATCATTGCAGGGGGAAAAAAAAGCAGAGCACAGACATGAAACAATGAAAAGTTTCAGGGTGTACAAACAAGTTTTGTGGAGGCTGCAAAGAGGAACAAAGGACTGCAAGGTGTTTATAGACTCGGCTCTTGGAGGTTGATTGAATGCTTTGAAGATAAGCCCGGCGACATTAGATATCCCAGTGGGCGGAGGATGGGAGGTTAATCTCATTCTCCACGATGATGTATCCGAAGTGACTCTTTTTTGCCGGTGGTATCGTTTCTGAACACTCCTTGGGTTCCAAGGGCAAGGAAAGTGTCCATCAGAGCGGCCGCATTGATTGCTTCCAGATTTGATTAAACCCTCGGCTGTACTCCAAATGTAAGACAATAGCATTGAGATAATCTCACCTTCTCTCCTCGGGTCAGACGTAATGTGGTTTAACAATATGGTGGTGCTCTCTTTGAGTGTAATTCCTCACCTAGGACATTTTTAGTTAGCTGTTTAAGGTGCTGGTTTGCACACAAAGAGAAGACAAAATGAACCTCTGTTTGCCTCTGCTTTTATTTGTGTGACTCAGAAAGCTGCATTCATTTAAAATCAAAACAAACACAGTAATGAAAGAGATGTCATGTAGAAAGGTGGCTGTGAAAACATCATCTGAAAATAATAAAAATGCATTCATGAGATTAAAATTGGAACATGTGGCAGTCAGCTGAGTGCAGCACTAAAATGAGTGTTAAAGCAGCCTGATGGAGAGTTTGTGCAGGAAGTAAGAGGAAACAGATAAATGAAAGATGGACAATATAAACTCCATCACAGGGTAACTATGGTGTGCGGAAATGGACAGACTAGTATATGATTAAAAAAATGAAGGTCCTAATTTAGGACCTTAATCTCATCTTGATTAATGCATTAAAGCTAACATTGCTTATACACAATGATAATAATAATAATAGTAATAATAATAATAATGTTATTAATAGAATTGCTATAATAATAATGTTTTTTATGATAGTATAAACAATAATAATAATAATATTATTAATAATAATACCAATAGCATTAAGAGCAATAATAATAGTGATAATAATAATAATAATAATAATAATAATAATAACAATAATAATATGACTATTCCTTTTATTAAGAATAATAATAATATAAGCATTATGAATAATAATAATAACATGTTGAACAATAATGATGATAATAATAATGATAAAAAAATTAAAAAAAATTGTTAACAATAAAGAAAAATAATAAGATTATTACTTTTCTTCTGTTTATCAATAGTACAATATTAATAATTGTATTAATAATAATAGTAATAATAAAAATAATAATAAAAGCATTATGAATGAAAATAATAACATTATGAGCAATATTAATTGGAAGAAGAAGAAGAAGAAGTAAAAGAAAAAGAAGAAAAGAAGAAGAAGAAGAAGAAGAAGAGGAAGAATAAGAAGAAGAAGAAGTAAAAGAAGAAGAAGTAAAAGAAGAAGAAGAAGAAGAAGAAGTAAAAGAAGAAGAAGAAGTAAAAGAAGAAGAAGAAGAAGTAAAAGAAGAAGAAGAAGAAGAAGTAAAAGAAGAAGAAGAAGTAAAAGAAGAAGAAGAAGAAGAAGAAGTAAAAGAAGAAGAAGTAAAAGAAGAAGAAGAAGAAGTAAAAGAAGAAGAACAAGAAGTAAAAGAAGAAGAAGTAAAAGAAGAAGAAGAAGAAGAAGTAAAAGAAGAAGAGGTAAAAGAAGAAGAAGAAGAAGTAAAGAAAGAATAAGAAGTAAGAACTAGAAAAAAGTAAAAGAAGAAGACGAAGAGAGAAGAAGTAAAAGAAGAAGAGAGAAGAAGAGAAGAAGAGAGTAAAAGAAGAAGAAGTAAAGAAAAAGAAGTAAAAGAAGAAAGAAAGAAGAAGTAAAGAGAAGAAGAAGAAGAAGTAAAAGAGAGAAGAAGAAGTAAAAGAGAAGAAGAAGAAGTAAAAGAAGAAGAAGAAGAAGAGTAAAAGAAGAAGAAGAAGAAAAGAATAAGAAGGAAGTAAAAAGAAGTAAAAGAAAGAAGAAGAATAAAAGAAGAAGAACAAGAAGTAAAAGAAGAAGAAGTAAAAGAAGAAGAAGAAGAAGAAGAAGAAGAAGAAGAAGAAGTAAAAGAAGAAGAAGTAGAAGAAGTAAAAGAAGAAGAGGTAAAAGAAGAAGAAGAAGAAGTAAAAGAAGAAGAAGAAGAAGTAAAAGAAGAACTAGAAGAAGAAGTAAAAGAAGAAGAAGAAGAAGAAGAAGAAGTAAAAGAAGAAGAAGTAAAAGAAGAAGAAGAAGAGGAAGAAGTAAAAGAAGAAGAAGAAAGTAACATGGAAACATGAAAAAGACAAATAAAAGGAACTAAAACAATGTTGGAAGAATAAAAACAACAAAAGATAAAATATTAAAACAATCCAAAAATCTAAAAGATAAAATATAAAATATAAAAATATAAAACCAAATTATAAAATCCTGAAAGTGACACTCCCTAAAAAAGTGATTTAAAAAGAGAAATGTTCAAATAACTGAATTTCAGCCAAATCCCTGAAAGGTTAATAGAAACTTTAATCCTAATGTCTGAGTTTGGATTGAAACTTAATTTCTCATATTACTAAGTGTATTTGATCCTGAATTACATTGACCTATCAAAGACCTCCTGGGTATTGTGGTGTCCAGTTGCTTTAAGGTAAACACTGCAGCAACCCCACCGAGTGGAGTGGGTCATGTGTTCCCACAGGGCAGCTCCTCTGACTCTTAAATAGGACACCAGTCCATCCTCTGCAGCCCATGGCTAACATCTTTATTAACTCTCATTAGCAGCCTTCCTATACAAATTTATTCACTGCAGATTACAAAACCAGGCTCTGGGGTGGGAAACCACAGCCCGGTAAATCATTAATTGATGATCCTGCGTTCTTGCTCAAGTATTTCTGCAAGCAGAGTGAGAGCAGAGTCTAACTAACAACCTCACACAATTCTGCCTGAAACTCCACACACCATCTTTTTTTCTTCTTATTTTAATGGGCGACTGCTGAAAGGCACAATATTCCTCTTGCAAGGGATCTTTAAATGACCTTGTCTCGGTCCGTTTCGCCCTAAAGCTGAACATATTTATTTTGCAGCGTAGTCAAAGAGTCAGAACTTACAGCCAAAGAAAGGGGGACTGGTGTATATTAAGGGTCTTTGTCTTGCAGGGTTGAACAAAGGGTGTGTGGATTAGGTTGTCATGAACTGCGTATAGTAAGTCGGGCAGGGGGTCTGAAGGCACTGAAATAATACTTCCTTTTCCCAATGGGGAAGTAATTTCCTTGACAGGATGGGTTCTCCAAAAAGGCGTGGGTTTTCTATTTCTGGGAAAGAGATCTTATTCTGACGCAGTTAAATCAGAGACCCTGCTGAGGTGAGATGGTACTTCTTCTGCGCCGATTTAGAGTTTCCAGTCCATTCTGTCGTTTCAGCTCACTTCATTAAATCTCTCCTGCTCTGCTGAATTCCTCCTGTAATGATGACAGTTAACCCGGAATCACAGTAATATTAAGGACTGGAATCAGCCGGCTGCGGATGCTAATTGACTTGATTGTTATTAATTTTGACATTACAGTCCAATTAAAGATAGCAAAACACTGATTTCATTTTCTTTTCATTTTATGGTTGGAGATTAAGAGGGCATCGATCACACCTGAATGACTCGGTGTGTGCGTTACTAATTAAAGACTGAGATTGCAATTAAGATAATGAGTCTGTCTGGGTTTTCAGATGGAGCGCACAAACAATTTTTTTAACCCCATCATTCTGGGACACGTGGCTTTAACTGCTTACTGTAAGAGAGAGTGTGCACTAGCCTCTATTTATACTTATATGACCTACTGTGGCATGAGCATAATGGGCAACATGTTCTACATTGAAAATGCATTAGAAACTGAATTTATTTGCATGCACAGATTTTAATTATAATGTGTTTTTCACTCCATTGGGACCATCAGCCTCTGCAAGCTTTTGCTTCCATTGCTCGCCTGTTTTAGACCACGGACTGTATTCGAGATGTAGAAACTGTAATGTCAACCATTTGTTAGTTTTGGCTTCCTTGGTTTTTGGAGCCGGCGGAGACCTTATTTGGACGAGGAGTTTGATACTCATTGCCAGGCCACTATGATAGCAGCTTTTGTTCTCAAATGGTCTCGCCTGTTAGATCCACGGCCATGTCTGTAATAACAGGTGTGACCCAGTTTTGTCTTTTAATGGTGGGTGACAACCAAGATTTAAGGTCCTACTATGTTGTGAATGCACTACTGCCTGACTTCTGCAAGTGTGCATCGTCATAACAAAACAGTTCCTTCAAAATAAAGGTACAGCAAAGACTTTTTTGCAAAACACCACCTACTTTTGGGTCCTGACCCACTAGTTGAGAATCATGACCCTAAACCATACTTTGCTGGGGCGCCAGTCATAAACTGCTTTGACATCACTTACTTTAACTCTCCCTGTCCCATTAAAGTTACTAACCATAGACCTTTCTGGAGTCCCTGAGCTTCCCTATCCCGTAGGTTCCTCTGCATCTCTGCCATAGACGTGCTAGACTCCAGCAGCAACAGCTACAACTACTATCCGTCTCATCTTAATCTCTTCTATCCTTCTTTCCAACCCCAACTCGGTCCCAGCAGATGTGTGTCTAACATGAGTCTGGTCCTGCTGGAGGTTTCTGCCTGTTAAAGGAAGTTTGTCCTTGCCACTGTAGCTTGCTAAATGCTGCAAAGTGCTCTGCTCATGGTGGATTAAGATGAGATCAGACTGAGTCCTGTCTGTAGGATGGGACTGCATCTTATCATGTCTTGATGCTGGGTTTTTGTAAGGTTATATATGCATTGGGAAGATTTGTTCTGATACAAATGGTTTGTGAAGCTACAAAGCTCCAGGCACAAACTTTTGGAGTCCTTGGATAAAGTTGTCAACCTGCAGAATTCTGCATTATTAGATTTTAAATCTGAAGCTTAGCCAGTAAACTATGAGAAACTGTGAATACTGTATATGAAATTATATTAAATCATGGCCAGAATTAAGCTCTTAGACCTTTGCTTAGTATAGGTAAAGAGAGAAGCAAAGCCTGCAAGCTAGCTCAAGCATCCCTGCACTGCGTCCCCCCTTGACATGCACCAATCTCACAATCACTTGTCTAATGTGTCCTCCCAATTTGGCGTCGATCTAAGCTGCAAGATTCCCAGTCTCTCCCTCTTGGCTTAAACTTCCGGCCTCAGCAGCAGCATCCACCTGCAGGCTCCAACTCGGGGGTTTAAGATGCTATCTCACCCCTCCTCAGGTTTCTGCATGTAGGACAGTACAGTTTACAATACATTGACTGAACTGTGGTTATGGTTACAGGAAGCTTTAGCGTGCATGGTGGGTTTCTCATGGGATCCAAACTCTAGTGTGATGCACTGAAGTTGGACAGAATAACACTCTTACTTTTGCCTTACTTCTTATTAATTGACACTCTATTTCATGTGTTAGCCGTTGACTCTGAGGTACATTATCTCCACAGTCCACAAACACATTGGATAGATGTTACAAAAGTATGATGTCGCTCATATTCAGCTACTTCCTCCATTTTCTCTCCGACTATAAGAACACAAATTACAACAAACAGAGCTGACAACTCAATAATGATCATATTATGTAATATGAATTGAACTGTCTGTCTCCCCTTGCTCCCCAGCTGCCTGATTCTTTCAGTTCTTGCAAATGCAAGCTGCCATGGCTGAGTCCAATAAACACAGTCTCTGTGACTCTGAGAGCGGCTTTTGTTCAGCAGCCCGGTCACATATAATTAGGTGATGTAAACATACAATATCTGATGAGAGAAATACACCAGAAGAACTCCTTTAGACTCTTAGAGAAGTGATGATTATTGGTAAAGTTTGGCTGGTGAGATTGGGTGATGTCTTGGTGGAGTAACAATAGAGCACATGGGAGTGATGACACAACATCACAAGGGAACATTAGGGAGGAAAAGACTCTCTAACATGGTTTTCTTACTTTTTTTTATAAAGACAAAAAACTGCTTCAGTCTCTGGAGACCATTTTTTTAAAAATCTAGACTTTTAACTGCAACTTCCTCCCACTTTTCAATCAATCAAACAGAGCAGGTCCATACCCACAAAGGTTATATTACTCACTAAGACCCAGCATCAAGACCGGATCAGATCCAGTCCCATCTTACAGACAGGACTCAGTCTGATATCATCTTAATCCACCATGAGCAGAGCACTTTGCAGCATTTAGCAAGTTACAGTGGCAAGGACAAACTTCCTTTAACAGGCAGAAACCTCCAGCAGGACCAGACTCATGTTAGACACTCATCTGCTGAGACCGTGTTGGAGAGAGAGATAGAGGGAGATGCAGAGAGAGAGAGAGATGATAGTGGGGAGACGGATAGTAGTAGTTGTAACTGCTGGAGTCTGGCAGAAACCTCCAGCAGGACCAGATTCATGTTAAGACAGGCATCTGCTGAGACCGAGTTAGGGTATGAAAAAGGGATAGAGGGAGATGAAGAGAGAGAGAGATAATAGTGGTGAGACGGATAGTAGTAGTTGTAGCAGCTGGAGTCTGGCAGAAACCTCCAGCAGGACCAGATTCATGTTAAGACAGGCATCTGCTGAGACGGAGTTAGGGTATGAAAAAGGGATAGAGGGAGATGAAGAGAGAGAGAGATGATAGTGGTGAGACGGATAGTAGTAGTTGTAGCATCTGGAGTCTGGCAGAAACCTCCAGCAGGACCAGATTCATGTTAAGACAGGTATCTGCTGAGACCGACTTAGGGTATGAAAAAGGGATAGAGGGAGATGAAGAGAGAGAGAGATAATAGTGGTGAGACGGATAGTGGTAGTTGTAGCAGCTGGAGTCTGGCAGAAACCTCCAGCAGGACCAGATTCATGTTAAGACAGGTATCTGCTGAGACCGAGTTAGGGTATGAAAAAGGGATAGAGGGAGATGCAGAGAGAGAGAGGATAGTGGTGAGACGGATAGTAGTAGTTGTAGCAGCTGGAGTCTGGCAGAAACCTCGAGCAGGACCGGACTCATGTTAGACACACATCTGCTGAGACCTACCGTGTTGGAGAGAGGGATAGAGGAGATACAGAGAGAGAGAGTGATGATAGTGAAGAGACGGACAGTAGTAGGATGTAATATCCGCACATGCTCACTAAGTGTCGAGCATAACTGACAAAATTATCATAAGACACGTGTGACACCCGGACGATTCTTCCTCCAATTTCCTGACACATTGTCATTTTATAAAGTATGCATGTCCGGGTTAGAGGTGAGGATTCTTTCAAGGCTTCATGTCTTGAAATTGCTCATTAAAAACAATACTGCTATGCATGTGTGTAATTACATACTTCACCATGGATTTCCTCAAGACGTTAAGCCTGACCTGATTTCCTTAATGACTAGAACCTCGAGTCCATGCTGGTCCCAGAGACATTTCTGCACAGTGACGTTGCGGCGGAGTTGAAAGGGATCTGGCCTAATTAAATAGAATATCCTGATGCAATGGGGCATCCCGAGGAGCGTGCAGTAGGACGCTCGTTTGATTAGAGCGGTAGTCTATTTATTATTGGATGGAGCAAGGTTGTAAGTATATCCACTGAAGCTTACTGCCTCTACAAAACACAGTAACAATGATACATCATTTATTATGCACGCATTTTATTTACATTGTTGTGTTTTGCAAACTACATTAATGAGTACAACCTGCAAACACGCCTGTAATGAGTTCTGCACACTAAAAAGCAACTACACATGTCTCTGTGAGTCTGAACTCTATATGATATCATACTGTGTGGTAATGAGTTTTCATTCCTAACTCATCAGACACTGACTCAAAGCGTGACCCACTAGCGTATATTTGGTATGTGCAGAGCTCTGTAAAGTTAGCTGTAATTCATGCATACAAGATGCCTGCTCAGGCTTTTGAAACAAAGCAGTAGAAGTTACATTTTTACAATACATTTTGATATTAAACACAAATAAAAAGCACCAAAAAGAAGAGCTATAAGGGACACTTTCCATGGAACCGGAACTGATAGGTTTCTATTCTAGTCAATGTGTTAACTTCCACTGGATCCGGCTGCGTCTCCTATCCGGCAGGTCTGAGTCCTCCGGATCAGATACACAAGACTTCTATTGTTGCTGGATGCCAGAGCACGACACATCAATCTCAACAGAGCAGATGGAGCGGGACAGGAAGTCAGGTTTCACCAAAACAAAATGAAAACATCCGGTTAATTTTCAGAATAAAACACTCTGTGTTATCACCAGATCGTATTTCACTTAACTACAACAACAAACCGCCATGATGAGCGGAGCCAGGCCTGGAGTCAACAGGTCAGAGGTTTTCAGAGGACCAGAAAGACAACATGGATGAGGAGAGGAGGAGGAGGAGAATCCTTGATTCAGTTACAGTGGGAAAACCTTGGTCACATGACTCCAGCTATGATTGTATGACTTGTAGATGTGCTGCACTTTTTTGAACCCTTAGGTTTGGCACAAAAAGTAGTGAGGTTTAGGGTCAAGACCAGGTGGTAACATATTAGTGGTACATATCTGACATAAGTTGTGCAACTTTAAAAAGAACAAGACAGTTAACACCCCATTCTAGTTTCACACAGGATACAAAACCCTGTGTCTTTGTCAAAGGTCCTGATCTGTCTGATCCATCCATCCACTGCCAACCAATGCAGACTCTAGCACTCATTTTGTCACCTCATTCCATCCTGACATTGAAACAAAAATCTGAGCCTGTGTGCACGTCCAGTTATTAGCAATAAAAATGGGCCGTTTGTGCTAATAATGAAAAGATCTTCAGCCAAACTTTCCCTTTCTCCTTGTTTGTTCTCTTTGAGGATTGACTTGCTGATAACAGCTGTTTGTTGATTCTATATTCTTGTAATAAAATGTCCATTTCTTCTTGATCTTCTCTCAGTCACACCGGTTCCGCTCGCCATGTTTATTGTTGTTTATGCACAGTAGGCATGCGCAATTTGAATTTGCTGGATCAGAGTTTTCCAGGAGGTTCCTTGGACATATGACGTTTTGCACCAGCCTCGCTTTCATGGCGCAATTAGTTAATTGGCCAATTATTTGCAGTCGTGCATGCAGCTAACACTACGGCCAAATGGGCCGTTCCATAACAGTAAGTTAAGACTTATGGTCCCGTTTGTGTAATTGCTGGACGTGCATACAGGCCCTGGAAGACAGTCTCCAGAAATGAAGCCAAAGGGTTACATGCAGTGTCATATTTTAAAGAGTTGGCCCACTGACCAAGATGCCTCTTTTTTTTGGCATGGAGGAGCAAGAAAAAGTTGTTAAGACACGGGGCATTGCAGGGGGAGGCCTGGAGCAACAAAGGCCTCCCCTAAAATTTGATTAGCCATCCAAGAGTGCCAGCCCATAAAGTATGATTGCCTTTCTCCCGGTTCAGTGGTGGTGCTTAAGTTCAGAAAAACCTTTGTTGCAACAGGCTGCAAGCTACATTTCAGCTTGTGGAGTTGTTAGTGAGATATCATACCTTGGTGGGGCCACATCCTGTTCTCGTTGTATATGCTGCCCCTGGGATCTATTTTCCAGAAATAAGGAGTCTCATTTCATTGTTATGCTGATGATGTGCAAATTTATATGCCGTTCAGCTTAAAGAGGAATGGATCCCTGCAGTCCTTGTTCAACTGTTTGAAAGATGTAAAGCCTAAATTTTCTGCACCTGAATGAGGAAAAGACTGAGGTCATTGTATTTGGACAGCCCCAACAGTTCGATGGGAGCACTCTCGGCCCTCTCGCAGCAAATGTTCACTCCTCTGTAAAGAGCCTTGGAGTTCATTTTGACAGTGCCTTCAAATTTGGGAAACAAATCTCTTCTGTGGTTCAGTCCAGCTTCTTCCAGCTGAGACTCATAGCAAAGGTGAAGGCCTATCTCCCTCCTAAGGATCTAGAGAGAGTTGTACATGTCTTTATTACTTCTAGGCTTGATTATTGTATTTCTTTGTATGTGGGCTTAGACATGGCGTCTATTCAGCGCCTGCAGCTTGTACAAAATGCGGCAGCTCGCCTCCTGACTGGCAGGAAAAAGAGGGAGCACATCACACCTGTGCTGCGTGCTCTCCACTGGCTCCCAGTCCGTCACAGGATTGATTTTAAAGTTGCACTTTTAACGTACAAGGCCCCTAAATGGATTGGCTCCATCCTACTTGGCCGATCTTCTCCATGTTCACAACCCAACCCAGGCACTGAGGTCAACAAACCAGCTGCTCCTGGATGTGCCTAAAAGTCGTCTTAAAACCCGGGGGGACCGAGCCTTTGCAGCAGCGGCCCCCAAGCTCTGGAATGGCTTGCCACTCCAATTAAGATCGGCCCCAACTGTTGAATGTTTTAAAGGTGACATATCATGCAAAATGGACTTTTTAATGGTTCTCTACCTGAAATATGTGTCCCTGTCTACAAACCCCCCGAGAATGAAAAGAATCCATTCTGCCCCTGTTTTGATTTCTCCACCTTTCTGTAAATGTGTGTGAAACGAGCCGTTTCAGACTTCCGTGTTTTTGTTACGTAACAACAATATCCGGTCTGTCACGGAGTCAGAGCTCGGAGCTTGTTCAGCCCATAGACTGTATAAAGTACAACTCAACCCCTCCTCCGTTTTTCATTACCTGCACAAATGTGTGCTAACAAGGAGCTTAGGAGGGAGGCATGCTAGTTGTAGGCTGTCTTAATAAACACAAAGGTCGGTTTTACTCCCCACGTCTGCAGATTTGAAGATCTAGTGGATGATTTTTATTTATCATGGATAAGTGCTAGCGCTAGTTAGCATAGCCACATAGCTACATGTCGTAGCTGTAGCTGTGTACCAAGACACACATCTACATACTGACAAATAAAACAACAAGAAACACAGAATCTGCGAGCAATCCTTCAGAAAGGTCCTGCTGCCTTTCTGGCAGAGGTCGGTTTTACTCCCCACGTCTGCAGATTTGAAGATCTAGTGGATGATTTTTATTTATCATGGAAAAATGCTAGCGCTAGTTAGCATAGCCACATAGCTACATGTTCGTAGCTGTGTACCAAGACACACGTCGACATACTGATAAATAAAACAACAAGAAACACTAAATCTGTGACCAATCGTTCAGAAAGGTCCTGCTACAGGCGCCTCTCCGTCAGGATCAGATTCTGGATCAGATTCAGAGGGTTGAAGTAACGTGATCTCTGAGCAGCCATATATATTCAGCCAACATGCTGGAGAGCCGAGGGCACACCCACTTCCTGAGGGGGCGTGGTCAGAGGGAAAACGGAGAGTTCTGAGGAGGACTTTTTTCAGGGTTTTTCAGGCAGACCAAAATCTGATTCCAAAGTGTTTTTTTGAGCATAAACTTTAAAGACATGTTTTGGGGACCTCTTAGACCAATATATATTCATGAAAAAAAGCGTGATATGTCACCTTTAAATCTTTGTTGAAGACACATCTCTTCTCTTTGGCCTTCTCCTCGTGAAGAGGACATTAATATCCTGTTATGTTGTTTTACTTTTTACCTTGTAAAGCACTTTAGCCAACACTGGTTGTTTTTAAATGTGCTTTATAAATAAAGTTGACTTGACTTGACATAGACATGCCTTGGTGTACTCAGTCTGTGTGTTGCCATAAAACTAGCTGTCATCCTAGGTTACAAGCTTTACTAACTAGTGGAACTGCCTGCAGCTAAAGTGAAACAGCAGGTTGTAATTATGTTTAACTGTAGATCGAATAATGCCATTAGCGAGGATTCATGCTTCGATACATTACAGCAAAGCACAGCACGTTACTGTGACCAACATATGCTGCAAAGTGATTTCTCTCTTCCATGCTTCGGCCTTTTCATGCACAAGCTTTTTCTAATTTTGTTTCTTTTTTTTTTTTTAATCAATTATGTTTCCACCTCGGGGCTTATATTCATGAGAATTCATACATGTATTGAAAGCACTGTGTTGTAATTTATGAAGCAATCCACAGCATTTATTCACAATGATTACACAGATAAGGCTGGAAACTAAAAGCAATTCAAAGAGAAATGAGTGGGAGTAAAATCAAAAACATTAACAGGTGATGATGCAGAAGGGAAAGGCGGATGAATCAACAGGAATCAGGTTGAGTGAGGACAGCGGAGAAATAACATATCTGCCTTCGGATTTGATAAATAATTGATTTTCTTTCCTTTTCATAAATTAGCAGGAAGAAGGAAGTGATTTTCACAATAGCGTGTCCTGTGGCCATATGAAATAAAAAAGATAGAACAGAAATGTTCCAATTTTGTGATCTTTATACAAAGCATCAGAGACAAAAATAATAATACAGCATTTTCCTTCACCCCCTTTGGTGAAGAAATCAGAGATTTCACTGTTTGGAAATTGTGGTTGCAAACTTTTTGCTTTTACTTTAACTGAATTTATTAGGACATTCTCCCACTCATTATTCAAACTTCAAAATTCATGTTGTTACACATGAGGTTTTTGGCCTTAAAACTTATTTTTTCTGCAAATATTAAAACCATAATAAGGCGTTTTTCTACCCTGGAACTAGGGACTTTACTCATGCGTTTCGACCAGTGGACCCTGGGTCTAAATTTAATTCAGGGTTAGATAATCTCCCCCCTAAAAAGCCCCTGCTAGGGGGGTAGTACTTTTCAAAACCCCCCGGGGCTTTCGGGGGGGCAGGGCCTGCAATGCTGAACGTGTCTGACTGGTAGATTAACCTCAGTGTTTTTATTCCTCCCTCCGTCCACAATAACATCACACACATCTTTGATTCACTTGATTTCTCTTCCTTTCATTAGTTTTTATTTGTTCTATCTTTTTTGTATGTGTGTGTACTTTTCAAAAGAAGAAGCTGTGATTCTCTTGATTTAGCAGCTTGTAATAGTAGTCTTCTCTCAGCCCACCGTGAATGCGTCTCTCGTCCCGGTGTTCCGGTTTTAAAAGTGACCCTGTAAACTGGAGACCCGGTGTGTCAAAATCTTTTTGTCAAAATCTTTTTGTCACAATTTTATTTTGTCAAAAAAAAACAAAAAAAAACAAAACATTTTTTTCCCAAAAAATAAAATTTAAATTTTTTTTCGTCAAAATTTTTTTTTCAATTTTTTTTTTCCAAAAAAGATTCACAGTCATTGTTTTTTCCATCTGAGACTCACTTGATTTCTCTTCCTTTCATTAGTTTTTATTTGTTCTATCTTTTTTGTATGTGTGTGTACTTTTCAAAAGAAGAAGCTGTGATTCTCTTGATTTAGCAGCTTGTAACAGTAGTCTTCTCTCAGCCCCACCGTGAATGCGTCTCTCCAGGTGTTCCGGTTTTAAAAGTGACCCTGTAAACTGGAGACCTTCAGCTGAACGTGTCAGTGTTTGTGGAGTTTACACAGCTGTTGAAACACAGAGGGAGTTCCTGGGAATGCAAACTAGTTTAGTTTTTTATTAAGATTTCAAAATATCCTCATCAGAGATTTAATGATCGTCTAAAGACGTTTATGAGGGATGCATCCGGCAGAGAGTCTCCAGTTAACAGGGTCGCTGTTTGAACCAAAACACCGTCCGATCTCTGACACGGCTTTTTGAGTTCAAAAGGATTTTAAAGCCGTGTTGAAACGTCTTTGCTACTCGTGCTTATCTCCTCTCACGTGTTGATTCATTTATTGCTTTTACCATGTTTTTAACGGCAGGTGCAAAATTTTCACTTTTTTCTTGTTTTTATGCTTTTAGAGCACAATTTTCTAATTTGAGGAAAATTTATTTTTTCGACAGGCTCCTGGTCAAATTTTTGTTGTCAATTTTTTTTGTCAAAATTTTTTTGTCAAAATCTTTTTGTCACAATTTTATTTTGTCAAAAAAAAAAAAAAAAAAAAAAAAAAAAATCATTTTTTTCCCAAAAAATAAAATTTAAATTTTTTTTGGTCAAAATTTTTTTTTCAAATTTTTTTTCAAATTTTTTTTCCAAAAAAGATTCATAGTCATTGTTTTTTCCATCTGTTATTCACTTGATTTCTCTTTCTTTCATTAGCTTTTATTTGTTCTATCTGTTTTGTATGTGTGTGTACTTTTCAAAAGAAGAAGCTGTGATTCTCTTGATTTAGCAGCTTGTAACAGTAGTCTTCTCTCAGTTAACAGGGTAGCTGTTTAAACCAAAACACCGGCCGATCTCTGCCACGGCTTTTTGAGTTCAAAAGGATTTTACAGCCGTGTTGAAACATCTTTGATACTCGCGCTTATCTCCTCTCACGTGTTGATTCAGTGAATCCATCTGTGATGAAATATAGCACCATCTAAAACAGCGCCAGCTGAGTCTCTTCATGCTAACAGGCTAACTGTTGTGTTGCTCATAATGATACCTGCCTGTCCGTCTGCTTCTATGGTGTCATCTGTGACGAATGGCATTCGTCTTTGTTTTACTGCCCTCTACTGGTCTGGTGGTGTAGTGCATTGACTTTTTGTTTCTCCATACGTCACTGGCCTGATTTGCACAATCTACCCAGCTTCAGTCCAAACACAGACAACAATTGGGGCACAGGAACCTTTTAGTTCAGGGTAAAGTAGTTCTAGGGGCTGAAAGACCCCGGGACTCTTGGTTGAAATGCACCTATAGAGAGAACAACTGGAAAATACTCTGTATGCTGTTAAATATTAAAAGTCTTATTGTAAGAACAACATAATTGCTCATTGGCATCACATCCCCTTATATCTGGTAAGCAGGGCCCCTATGGTACTTTCTTTATCCTCTTATTAAAATATCAAGTTCTTTTTTCAGCCTCTCACAAAGTGCCTCCTCAGAAAGAGTAAAAATAATTATCACAGCTCCAGAGTGTGAAAAAAGAAGAAAGGGTAATTAGCACCACTGAATTAATCAGAGATAGGGAAATTGCAATTATGCTTGTTCTTATTCAGTAACATTATTTCCTAGACCACCATGAAATTATGTCGTATGGTATTGCTGTTCCTTGTAGGATTCATTAATAACAATGGTGTGCTCTCGCCAACTTCCAAAGCGGTGTTACAACTCAACTTTATCCTTTTGTCACGAGGTTAGTCCGACGAGAGAGTGTGGGATGAAAATATGAGAGCTCTGGCTTTAAGAAGGAGCAACCTTCAGGAAGATAGGAGAGAGTTTCGACCCAGGTGCATTGACACAATGCTGAATGAGTAACAGCAGCTGTTTCGGGCGGTGAAGGACACCAATGAATGAAGCATTCATCCTAAAATTCTGAGAATAATTCAGTTCTTATTGAGATATGAATACACCTTCTGCTTTAGAGGTGTGATTGTGATAAGATGCAGTCACTATGATCAGCTCAACACACCTACAACCATGTGGGCACGACTTTGCATCCAACTTCTGAGATGAGAACTAAAGGAAATGTACTTTTTATCATCACCTTTACAGCTGTGAACAAACTAATAAGTTAATACCAACAATGCAGGACTCCCTCTTTCTAAAACATGTATTAAAGGCTGTTTTATCATCAATCAATCAACAAACGTTATCTCATAGGAGGTCAAGACCACTCTATGTCAAATTATGAACAGAGACCCAACACCAAGACAGGGTAAGACTCAGTCTGACCCCACCTTAATCCATAATGAGCATTGCACCTCGCAGTATTTAGCTAGTTACAGTGGCGAGGAAGAACTTCCTTTAACAGGCAGAAACCTCGAGCAGAACCAGACTCATTTTAGACAGCCATCATGCCTCGACCGAGTTGGGTCTTGAAAGAGGGATAGAGGGGAGTAAGAGAGAGAGGTGATAGTGATGAGATGAGTAGTAGAAGCTGTTGCCGCTGGAGTCCAGCACGTCTGCAGCAGGAGGATGCCTACGGCAGCTCAGAGGAACCTACGAGACAAGGGAGCTCAGGGACTCCAGACAGGTCTATGGTTAGTAACTTTAATGGGACAGGGAGACTTAAAGTGACAGGCAGACAGACGAGAGAGAGGGAAAGACAGGAGCATTTAGCAAATTAAGGTGACAATGACAAACTTCCTTTAACAGGCAGAAACCTCGAGCAGGCCCAGACTCATGTTAGACAGCCATAATGCCTCCACCAAGTTGGGTCTTGGAAGAGGGATAGAGGGGAGTAAGAGAGAGAGGTGATAGTGATGAGACGAGTAGTAGAAGCTGTTGCAGCTGGAGTTCAGAACGTCTGCGGCAGGAGGACGCCTACGGCAGCTCAGAGGGACCTACGAGACAAGGGAGCTCAGGGACCCAGGAAAGGTCTATGGTTAGTAACTTTCAATGGGACAGGCAGAGTTAAAGTAAGTGATGAGGGGGTTGGGGGGTAAGGGGGTGGTATAGGATCCCAGTGTGTCAGTCTAGGCCTATAGCAGCATAACTAAGAGCTGGTCCAAGCCTGATCCAGCTCTAACTATAAGCTTTATCAAAAAGGAAAGTTTGAAGCCTACTCTTAAAAGTAGAGAGGGTGTCTGCCTCCCGATCCTTGACTGGTAGATGATTCCAAAGGGAGAGGGGCCTGATAACTGAAGGTTCTACCTCCCATACTACTTTTAGAGACTTTAGGTACGATGAGCAGGCCTGCATGTTGGGAGCGTAGTGTTCTAGAGGGGTAATAGGGCACTATGAGGTCTTTAAGATACGAGGGTGCCGGATTTTTAAGGGCTTTGTAGGTTAAAAGAAGGATTTTGAATTCTATTCTAGGTTTTATGGGGAGCCAGTGTAGAGAAGCTAACACTTTATGCATTTAAGAAAATAAACTCCTCAGATTTTAAGGCATAGTTCGGTGCATTCATCAAATGTTGCCTCCTCTGAAGTCTCTGCCTTCTGAAATCCCATTTTGGCACTCAGAGTGTTGATTTCTGTTTTCATGTATCATTGTTTCATGCTTTTACGAGGGGCGTTCTTGCCCTCCTTATTCAAGTGGAAAATGTGTAATTGTCTAATCCCCACATCAGAGGAGAAAGTCTTCAAAATCAGCCGCTGTTGGTGTGTGTGTGCTTAAAATGTTTAAAGGCCAATTTACGCCAAAAGAAAGATGCACAGGGCAGTTCATCCACAAGCCCTTAAAAAGGAGACGGTGCTTTGAACATAGTGGAGAACTGCACTTCCTTGAGGGTCCCCTTGAGGCTGGCTGAAGCTAAGGAGACCCCATTAGAGCCCACATCATAATGGTCATTTTTATACCAGACTTAATCACGTTTGGCCCAAAATGCTGTTTTGGACTCGACACCTCGTTTGGTTATTCCGTTCTTGGAACCCATTGGCAATCATTGTCTGTCATCGCCTGAGGATGAGAGGAACAACTTTTCACTAATTCCAGCCTAAGCCAGTTTTACCATCTGCTGCTTGATATGGTTAATGTATAATGGTCATTTAGGCACAAAAGCTACCTGATAAGTCTTGGAAACACATCACAGTATGGATGAATGTTTAGTTTTGCATTGCTTCCATTGAGACATCACCAAAACCCTGGACTCCTGGGTAAAATGGTGATGGTTGATGCATCTGTCACCCTCCAACTACCATGCAAAGTGGACTGTCCTTCTACTTCATCACTTGAGATGCATTAAATGGTGGAAGGGGTGTCTTTTTGTAACAGATGCTATCTAATATTGTGTGACTGGGTCAAATTTCTCACAATATCAATCAATCAATCAATCTTTATTTATAAAGCGCCAAATCACAACAAACGTTATCTCAAGACTGTTTCCAAACAGTGCAGGTCTAGACCCAACATCAAGACAGGATCAGATCCAGTCCTATCTTACAGACAGGACTCAGTCTGATCTCATCTTAATCCACCATGAGCAGAGCACTTTGCAGCATTTAGCAAGTTACAGTGGCAAGGACAAACTTCCTTTAACAGGCAGAAACCTCCAGCAGGACCAGACTCATGTTAGACAGGCATCTTCTGAGACCATGTTGGGATTGGAAAGGGGCATAGAGGAGAAGAAAAGAGAGAGAGATGATGAAGTGATAGTAGTAGTTGTAGCAGCTGGATCTAAAGGCAGAGATCCAGAGGAACCTACAAGACAAGGGAGCTCAGGGACTCCAGAAAGGTCTATGGTTAGTAACTTTAATGGTACAGGAAGAGTTAAAGTAAGTGATAGGAAGAGAGAGGGACAGGCAGGATCCTAGTGTCTCTAAGCCTATAGCAGCATAACTAGGAGCTAGTCCAAGCCTGAGCTAGCCCTAACAATAAGATTCATCATACATGAAAAGTTTGAAGCCTACTCTTAAAAGAGGGTAGGAAAGAGGGATAGAGGGAGAAGAAGAGAGAGAGGATAGTGGTGAGACAGATAGTAGTTGCAGCAGCTGGAGTCTGGCACGTCCACAGCAGCAGACCGTCTACCGCAGAGATCATCAAATGCCACACCTTCCCCCTGGCTCTTTCTCAGGATGGTACACCATATGAGTCCGAAAGAGAGTTGTTATGCTTGGAAAAATGGTAGAACCAAACTCACAGGAAGCAGGCTATATTAACGAAGGGTTCTTCATTGTGTTTTGCTGGTTTTGGCTTGAACTGTTGGCTCCACACTGCCCCCTAGATTCCCTGAGGTACTGCAACAGCGGTCCTCATCCAAAAGCTTGTAGAAAAGCTGCAGAAATACAAAATTACTGGGGCGCTAGTTGGCCTATAGTCCTTGTCGTAGTGGATACTGGTTCTGTATTGTCTATATCAGATGTAGAGCATAAAATAGCTTTTATTTTTACCCAAATAGTATGTTTTTCATATTATGATCATTATCATTTCGAAGTTCTTCATGCAAAAAACACTGCCTCTAAGTATCATCCACTAAGCAGTATGAAATAAAGCAACCCGGCTAATGTGCTGTATTAATATGCAGAAAGTTGCACATCAAGTAACAACTTTGAACCATGAACTGTCATGACCTACCTCTGATGTGTGTCAGTTATGCACACATGGCTCAGCATGCGTCCAGGCCAAACCACAGATCTCCCACTCAGCTCTTATGTCTATAATTAGTTTCATAGTGAGAGCAAATTCATTTTCACATGCCTAACAGCCTCCAACTGTCAGGCACTGCCAAAGGATATGGATGGACCTTATTCGACTAATTACCCCGGAGCAATTTTGCCTCTTCCTGCTTTAGGAAAAGTAAAAGTTCTACCTTTAAATGCAAATCTAGAGAAGTCCCTTGTAATAGTAATGTAAGTGCCTTTGTGGGTGTATGTGATAATCAGATGAAGTTATAAAATGGCTCGTACACGTGAGGTCAGAATGATGCTAATTTGGTAGAGTGGCCACTCAAACGTCTCTGAGTAAAACTGATTTGGACAGTTCCTCAGAAGCCCTTTGAGCCGTTTGGGAGTGCTGTTCATGTTATGTAGATTAATTTAGTGCTATCAAGCTGTGCCGACCACATGCCAGGTCACTGCCTATTTCTCCTTCTCAACCGCACTTTCAACCGGAGTTCAGCTTAAAAAATCACATCAAGTGAACTCCGAGTCTATAAGTGTTCCTTTTTCAATGATTTCTCCAGCAAGGTTTTTCAAATTTAATGAGAGCATGTGGAAGATTTATGTGGAGGTAGTACAAGTGATCATGCAAATAGCTGGAGCAGTTTAACAAGCGAAAAAAGAGAGGTAGGAGTAAATTGAGAAATCAATCTGTCGCTGACATGTCATGGCATACTGACGTTTTTAAGCATCTTTTAAGCTCATGGTCAACCAAAAACTTTATTCTTAATCACAATAACTAGCAACTTGTAAAGGGACATGTATTGCTTTATGTAACCCAGGTAAAATGGGTCCCTCTGGAATAGTTTTTTGTTGCCCCACATTCCCACACTCTGTACCTTTGCAGGCCCTGTCCGTCATATCCTCAAACAACCAATAGGACCCATGCTTTCCTGCATCTGTCCCTCCCACCTCACATTGTGCAGCACCTGCTACTCCATGGTACTCAACCTTGCTAGCCAATTTTACTAGAAAAATATTGCAAGGGATATTAAAGAGATATTACAAGTAAAAGGAATTTGGACCTTGGAACTGGACGTTTTACTCATCTTGACCGTGGACCTCAATCTCAAATGCCAACCATAAAAGTAAAGCCACATGGCCTCACAGTTTGTCTTGGGATTTTTGCAGCTGTTCAGTCGATGATATGGCTGCTTCTACATGTTCTTCTGATGTGGAATTAAAGGCATGCTTTAGATAAATGGTGAGCCACAGATCTTGAACACGCTCCCTGAAAGCTGCAGGTCTGCTCCAACTCTCACCTCTTTTAAATCAAAGATTAAGACTTTTTTTATTTGCCACTGCCTTCCTATCTTAGATTATTTTACCTCACTTTAAATTTTAATTTAATTTTAAATATATTTCTAATTCTCCTTTTCTTTTCTGTTTTATTATATTTGCCATTTTAATTATGTTCTTTTATGCCTATCTGAATGTCTCCAATGCTTTTAATGTTTTAATGTAAAGCACATTGAGTTGCCCTCATGTATGAAATGCACTATACCAATAAAGCTGCCTTGCCTTGATCTAACGTTATGTATGGGAAGGATGGAGGACAGAATTATGCATGTCTATAAAGTGTGCTTGTTTACCTGAACAGGTTGCAGGAGCAACAAAGGGAGTGAATGGGTCTTGATAGATGGCGAGCTCCAACGGGTCATAGGTGTTACATTTAGATTAAGTGTTAGGTGTCCATCCATCCTTTATCAATGCCATGAGGCCCTGTTTGAATGAAACTGAAATGCGTGGTTGAAAGTGCACGGCGCTGAATAAATCAGGGCGTGTTCAGCCACATTTTCTAAGTGCCGGGTTCTAAGTGAGGCACAGGTTGCAAAGGGGTTGGATTATGTCCCTTTTATTATTCAAGTGTTTTTGAGCAAACCAATCAGTATGTCTGCAAATGCAGGGCTGAGGTGATGCAGGCATGTGAGTAAATTCCTGTGAACATGTCTTCATCCTCTGGCACCTCAAGATCAACCCTGTACTTGGAGCAGTATCATAACATAAGAATACAAGGGGAAAAATACTCACATCTCCAAGCCTTTTGTCCAAATATGACACTCACTATCATTACCATCATATCGTATGTGTGGGAGCACTGCTGTGCATCTCTGTATGAAGACTGTAGACCAGATTCTTGTTGGTCTGAGGTGCAGTTGCAAGGTCTCAACGTGCAACCTTTGCACCCGACCACACCTCCTTTTATGAGCAACGTACCCATGGGTGCTAACATGGGCATAAGTTCAATACCTACTTACACGACCTGAGCGCTGTAATTTGGTTATTGCTACATTAATGATAAGCTACCATGATTATGGCATGTCAGTCCCTGGTAGCCACACCCTGAAATATACCCTCTTTGTCGATTGTACTCTAAATGGGACCATATTTATAACACAAACGTTCTGCCACTGTGAAAAACTTTTGCACATCTAGCCACTTTAATCATAAACTCATTTGGAAAATGTTGAATCATCCAATGAATCAATTAAAATGCAGGGTTATGGAGTCGCCCTCTACTGGCCATTAGAAAGAACACATCTTTCAGGCACTTTCACATTAGCTCCCATTTAAAAACCAATGTCAACATCTTATCTGCACCTTTGCTTCTCTTTTATAGAGCTTCTACGTCTGCTTTGTTTTGACGGACAACCTTTTACTCTTCCAATATGGGTAATTTAGAGTCCATGCAAAGCACATGCAAAAGGCTTTCATATATATCTGTGCATTAGTACTGTCAAGTGTAAGTGTGTAGTATGTTTTCCCCTCTGAATACATTCCATTAAGAAGTCAAATGTTACCCCTTCCTCCACCACAGCACATTTGCAGCTGTCAGGACAGCATCATTAAATGTAAACATGAAAGAGCCTTTCTGTTCAGAAGCCTCCCCGTATAAAAAAACACGCCATGTCATTTCTACATATCCACGTGTGTTTGCTGTGTTTTATCAGTGGCATGTCTGTAAGCACAACCTGCTATCAGCTTTGTCGAGCATACACTCTCGCTTTCTTGTGAAGTCCTTGCAGATTGTGATTTAGAGCTACACAGTACAAATGAATCTGAAGTTGACTTTGATCTATAATGCAGTGTCATTTCTTACAGGGCCTTGCTGATGAGATCTTCTGCTTCATTTGGCTGAGGTCTGGAAATTATTTTTTTGTCTGGAGGGAGAAAGCTAATAAAGCCTGGGAGTGAGTTATCACTGAAGTTCTCTGTAGTGCATGATAATGCAATGTAACCACTAAAGTGTCACTGGGTTCATTTTGTTGAAATGTGCATTCAGCTGCAGGAATATGCCAATGTATGATTACATTCCTGCTCCAGAGCCATTCAAAGTGATATGTAGATATATTCACACTTATTGGGTTGCAGACTGTTAGAGTCCTCTGAGAGCAGCGGACTCAACAGGCACTATTTTTACCGGAAACAGGAAAATAATGTAAAATTAGACATTGAGCACCCCCATGGTTTGAATGGAATGATCCACGTTTCATATGCAAATATTCGACTATGAGATTGGCAGTCGACTATGGCTCGTTTCCCAGGAACGAATCGTCGAATATTCCACTATTTGGGGTCACCCCTACGTAACACTAAACATTATCGGCCAGCCATTACATGTCCTTCGTACCGAATTTGTACTGATGCCTTCAGATCGCCGTTTTTATGCACCTGTGAGGAAAACTAATCTGTATCCAAAATGTTGTATCCCGTCTGCTATCAGGCATCTAAACTCAACCTGCAGCCTTTTTAGTCATTTTAAATAACATTGGTATGATAAGAGATTATATTGTCTTTTAATTGTTGTCGTATCTTACTGTTATTTATTTATTACATTAACTTATTGCTGTCCTCCACAGACCCTCTAGTCCCATGTACAGACCCGGTGCTTCACTTGAGACTTGTAGCATGTATATATGATGGATGTGTTGTAAATGTTAAATGTTGTATGGTAAGCTATAAATGAATTGCCCTTCTTGGGATCAATAAAGTTGTCTGAATCTGAATCTGAATCTAAAGACCGGTTCTCGATTGAACGCCGGCCCTGAAACTGCCTCTGTCGAAAAGGGGTAACAGATTCTGGTTGCAGTGGCTCTTTTTTGGTATGCTGACATGAGCTGCACCAAGATCAACATTTTGGCTGGCATTTTTTCAGTTCACCACAACTTGCAGGTGCACCAAACTGCAAAGTTAAAGGAATATTGCATCTTCTATCTCAATCTCTTACACCTACTTCATTTTTTGACATCACTTTTCATGCGAACGACACTCTGATTTACTTTAATGACATTCCCAGGAACAAGGAAGTTTATAATATTTCTTCAAGTGGGACACTTCCTGAAGATTTACCTTATCATGGTTGGATGAGTTCATTGGAGGCAGTTTGTTTAGGTTAGAGGTGCAGGCGGCCTGAAAATAAAACTAGAGAGGCCAGATGTACACCATTTTGCATCATGGTATCAACTTACATAATAACATGCTGCAAAATATTTGACTACATTAAACAAGAAAGTACAAAGCAACTGAGGGTTCATTTACAGAGTGCATCCCTTATGTAGTGCAGTAAAAGTTTATATCATAAGTGAAACCACATGTCCTGTAGGTTTTCTGAACGGTCAGATGTTTTTTATTTAAAGAATTGACTCTGTGCAGTCAGTGGTGGACTGCTCCTTTAGAAAGGTCACCGAAAGACCACCTTATCAAGTTTTCTAGCACACTGGGCCATCATAAAGGGCACTTTATCATGTTTGCTCTATCACTGGAACATCAAAGCGTGCACTTTTGCTTAACATGGGGGGCATCTGGTCCACTAGTGTGCTCAGCTATGTGCAATAATAGTCCCAAAGACAGTTATTTTCCTCTGGAAACCAAGGACAAACATTACGCCTGCTGCAGTGTGCTGGTGCACACTTTTATTGCAGTTTCTGCAGCGTCCTCTATTCGTCTTCACTGGGAAATGTGCGATTAGGTCCTCGGGCACATCCATTGGAGAGGGTACAGATGACCTCTTGGCACTGCAGAGCATGTTACATGTTTGGTCAGAAGTTAGGCTCGTGCAGGAAACTCACTTCAGTGGCTGAGGGAGAAAATCTAGGAAAGAAACAATGAGTGTGATTTTCTTCTTGATTTGTTAAATATTTGAAGGTGTTTTTAGACTGTGAGACATATTTACCTTCCTTAAATAGATACTAGCTGATTGTGAGAAATGGTCAGAGTGTTGGTTTCAAAAAATGTTGGCGTGCCTTCAACCTATACCTTTCTTCCGATGGCCAGCAGGGACCGACTCCCCTGCTGCAAAATAATGGTTACTTGACCTTTTAAATGGTAGTTTGTTTTCCTTGAAAATAAGTCTTATATGAAGCTTGTCAATCGTAAGTGGATTATCTACAGGAGTTTTCTTCAATTTTCAGAAGTTATATCAGAAAACCAGTCTGTCTCTCCATGTTTGCCTTGTGATAGGCTGGCGACCTGTCCGGGGTGTACCCAGCCTTCCGCCCGAAGCCAGCTGGGATAGGCTCCACCCCCCGTGACCCTAATTGGATAAGCGGTCAAGATAATGGATGGATGGATATCAGAAAACCAGAAAAGCTGACAGGAAGTGAGTCTTCAAAGTCTTCTCATGATGTCCCAACCCATGGTTCCCACAATATGTTTACCTTATCAAAATAAGGTGGAGGAACATGTACGAATGTGTCTCGTCCAATACTAGTGACACAAAAATAAATGGGCTTTCTTACGGCAAAGGAAAGTGCTGAAAGTGTTTCAAATAGAGTTCACAATTACGGCCAAATTACCCCAGATCTCTGTGTGGTCCATCTCCGAATCGTCACAGCACTGGATCTGATAGGTTTCTATTCTAGTCAATGTGTTAACTTCCACTGGATCCACTCCGTTGTGTTCCGGCTGCGTCTCTGATCCGGCAGGTCAGAGCACAACGCATCAATCTCAACAGAGCAGATGGAGCGGGACAGGAAGTCAGGTTTCACCAAAACAAAATGTAAACATCCAGTTAATTTTCAGAGTAAAACACTCTGTGTTGGGGCACTGGTGGCCTAGTGGTCTAAGCGCCCCACGTACAGAGGCTACAGTCCTTGTCGCAGGGGTCGCTGGTTCGATTCCCGGTCGGTTGACCATTTCCTGCATGTCTTCCCCCTCTCTCTACCCCCCACATTTCCTGTCTCTCTTCAGCTGTCCTATAAAATAAAGGCAATAAGACCAAAAATATAACTTTAAAAAACAAACAAAAACAAAACAAAACACTGTGTTATCACCAGATCGTATTTCACTTAACTACAACAACAAACCGTCATGATGAGCGGAGTCAGGCCTGGAGTCAACAGGTCAGAGGTTTTCAGAGGACCAGAAAGACAACATGGATGAGGTTCTGCTCCCAGCTGTGTTCTGAAAACGCAACCGGTGGGTGTTGACGGATGAGAGAGCACGGACCGCGGCAGATTGGAGACAGACTGGACACTGATCTAGTGGAAGTCTGATGTTTTCAAGTCTTCATTGAAACAGAATGTGGATCAGTTTGATAATAATGGTCCCATGTAGAGTGTAACTACATACTGAAGCTGGGGTGTCTTGAATGAATGGGTTTATGGCAAATTCCCTCCTATGAAAACCCAAGTGGTCAGAAGTGGTCATTCTGGATCCAAAAAACAAGATAGAGAGAGGGGAAAAGCCAAATTTGAAGCTCTGTAAGTGACTTGAATGAACCAACAGGTAATGCCTCCATGGTTCCCACATTTTCTTTCATTCAGTCACACCAGGCAGAAAAATAACCCACAGCAGCCAGTGAGTTAGTGGGGCTTCACCAAACACATAAGGCAACTGATTAAGGGCCATCTACTGAGCCTCCGTCCTCATGGGTCATTTATGTCAGAGAAAAACAGACCCATTTCCCAGCAGAGGCCACTTTGGAAAAAGTTTCTGCTGCAGAAACTCACTAAGGCACCTCATGTTGTTTATTTGTGCTGAAAAATAACCACTGCCGGCAGCTAACACCTGTGCAAATTCAAAAAAAACATTCACCATTTATGCAAAGAAAAGACTGTGTTTGTATGATTTCTTCTTCATGTGAAAAGAGAACAAGATTTTCTGCAATAAATGTACCTTGACTGACCAAGGCCGGACAAAAAGTTTGGACTTCATCTCTCTACAGTCTTCATTCAAAGCGGACTACAGTGTTCTGTGCAAGGACAGACTGAATACACTAATAGTGACACTGAACCTTTACACTGAAATAACCAAGTCAAAGTTGTTCACATACTAAACAAATAAATCTACAGGCATACGCAGGTTATAGTGGACTGAATCTGAAGGATGCAGCTGTGTGTGGTTTCGCAGATGAATGCGTTGTGCTTTACATCACATTACAATAATGACTCTGGACGTCCCATTTGGCAAATACATGTGATTATTCCTCCATCCCTGCATCTCCCCCATCACACCTTAATAGGGAGGAGCGAGGCAGTGAAGAGGAGATACAGACATGCCAAGCAAATATGCATAATTTAGGTGCCAAGACGATAAGTGAATGAGTTGTTCACAGTGCGCCCATTAAAGCTGCAAAAGAGAGGCTGTTGTTAAGTCACCTAGAAGCCCTCTATAACATTGTGGCAGCTGTAAAGTTGCGGCAGCTGTGGCTGTCGCTCTATGGATGGATTAATGTCGAGTAATCATACTTAATTATTATCCCCACCTGCTTGTGGACTGCCTGAGACTGTGGGACCTTGTAAAATGCAGAGCCCAAAGCCAAGTGAGCATCTCTGGGGGGGAAAACGGTTGAATGTCACCAGGAAAGCCTTCCAAGCCAAGAAACATTCGAGGCTGTCAGGTTGGCCCGGTGCTTCTGGAGACCATATAAGAAAGAAAAAGGTCAACGGTTTAATGCATTAAGCTGCCAATATGTGCACCTTCAGTGGTATCCAAGGGTGCATTTCGACAAAGAGTACCGGGGTCTTTTAGCAAGAACTACTTTACCTGGAACTAAAAGGTTCCTATGCCCCCATTGTTGTCTGAAGTCCCGGGTAGATTGTGCAAATCAGGCCAGTGACGTATGGAGAGAAAAAATTGTAAATGCACTACACCACCAGACCAGTAGAGGGCAGTAAAACAAACACAAATGTCATTCATTACAGATGACACCATAGAAGCAGACGGACAGGCAGGTATCATTATGAGCAACACAACAGTTAGCCTGTTAGCATGAAGAGACTCAGCTGGTGCTGTTTTAGATGGTGCTATATTTCATCACAGAGGGATTCATTGAATCAACACGTGAGAGGAGATAAGCGCGAGTAGCAAAGACGTTTCAACACGGCTTTAATATCCTTTTGAACTCAAAAAGCCGTGGCAGAGATCGGCCGGTGTTTTGGTTTAAACAGCGACCCTGTTAACTGGAGACTCTCAGCCGGATGCATCCCTCATAAACGTCTTTAGACGATCATTAAATATCTGATGAGGATATTTTGAAATCTTAATACAAACTAAACTAGTTTGCATTCCCAGGAACTCCCTCTGTGTTTCAACAGCTGTGTAAACTCCACAAACACTGACACGTTCAGCTGAAGGTCTCCAGTTTACAGGGTCACTTTTAAAACCGGAACACCGGGGAGAGACGTATTCACGGTGGGGCTGAGAGAAGACTACTGTTACAAGCTGCTAAATCAAGAGAATCACAGCTTCTTCTTTTGAAAAGTACACACACATACAAAAAAGATAGAACAAATAAAAACTAATGAGAGAAAGAGAAATCAAGTGAGTCACAGATGGAAAAAACAATGACTATGAATCTTTTTTTGAAAAAAAAAAAAAAAAAAAAAAACCTTTTTTAAAAATTGAGGAAAAAAAATTGAAAATACTTTTTAAATTTTTTGGGGGGGAAAAAAAAGAAAACTTTTTTTTTTTTTTTTTTTTGAAAAAAATAATTTGTGACAAAAAGATTTTGACAAAAAAAAATTGACAAAAAAAATTTGACCCGGAGCCTGTCGAAAAAATTAATTTTCCTCAAATTTGAAATTGTGCTCTAAAAGCATAAAAACAAGAAAAAAAGTGAAAATTTTGCACCTGCCGTTAAAAACATGGAAAAAGCAATGAATGAATCAACACGTGAGAGGAGATAAGCGCGAGTAGCAAAGACATTTCAACACGGCTTTAAAATCCTTTTGAACTCAAAAAGCCGTGGAAGAGATCACCCGGTGTTTCGGTTTAAACAGCGACCCTGTTAACTGGAGACTCTCAGCCGGATTCATCCCTCATAAACGTCTTTAGACAATCATTAAATATCTGATGAGGATATTTTGAAATCTTAATACAAACTAAACTAGTTTGCATTCCCAGGAACTCCCTCTGTGTTTCAACAGCTGTGTAAACTCCACAAACACTGACACGTTCAGCTGAAGGTCTGCAGTTTACAGGGTCACTTTTAAAACCGGAACACCGGGGAGAGACGCATTCGCGGTGCGGGCTGAGAGAAGACTACTGTTACAAGCTGCTAAATCAAGAGAATCACAGCTTCTTCTTTTGAAAAGTACACACACATACAAAAAAGATAGAACAAATAAAAACTAATGAAAGAAAGAGAAATCAAGTGAATCACAGATGGAAAAAACAATGACTATGAATCATTTTTGAAAAAAAAAAAAAAGAAAAAAAAAAAAAAAGAATTGAAAAAAAAGAATTGAAAAAAAAAATTGAGGACGAAAAATTGAAAAAACTTTTTTAAATTTTTTTGAAAAAATAAATTTGTGACGAAAAGATTTTGACAAAAAAAAATTGACAAAAAAAAATTGACAAAAAAAAATTGACAAAAAAAAAATGACAAAATTTTTTTTACCCGGAGCCTGTCGAAAAAATTAATTTTCCTCAAATTTGAAATTGTGCTCCAAAAGCATAAAAACAAGAAAAAAAGTGAAAATTTTGGACCTAACGTTAAAAACATGGAAAAAGCAATAAATGAATCAACATGTGAGAGGAGATAAGCACGAGTAGCAAAGACGTTTCAACACAGCTTTAAAATCCTTTTGAACTCAAAAAGCCGTGGCAGAGATCGGACGGTGTTTTGGTTTAAACAGCGACCCTGTTAACTGGAGACTCTCAGCCGGATGCATCCCTCATAAACGTCTTCAGACGATCATTAAATATCTGATGAGGATATTTTGAAATCTTAATAAAAAAACTAAACTAGTTTGCATTCCCAGGAACTCCCTCTGTGTTTCAAAAGCTGTGTAAACTCCACAAACACTGACACGTTCAGCTGAAGGTCTCCAGTTTACAGGGTTACTTTTAAAACCATAACACCGGGGAGGGACACATTCACGGTGGGGCTGAGAGAAGACTACTGTTACAAGCTGCTAAATCAAGAGAATCACAGCTTCTTCTTTTGAAAAGTACACACACATACAAAACAGATAGAACAAATGAAAACTAATGAAAGAAAGAGAAATCAAGTGAATCACAGACGTGTGTGATGTTATTGTGGACGGCGGACGGTTAATCTACCAATCAGACACGCTCAGCATTGCAGGCCCCGCCCCCCGAAAGCCCCGGTACCCTTGAAAAGTACTACCCAACTAGCAGGGGCTTTTTAGGGGGGAGATTGTCTACCCCTGAACTAAATTTAGACCCTGGGTCCACTGGTCAAAATGCACGTCGTTCAGAAGTAATGTCCCTCAATAGTCCTTTAGCTTGTTGGTTTCTAAGAAGTTATCTTTGAGTTATTTTTAGGAGAACAAAAACAAAAACATAAACACACAGGAATGTAAAAGAGATGCATCATTTTGTGTAGTTGTCTCAGCATGTGTCACCATAGCAGTATTTACATCCCAATTACTTTCAAATATTGCTTCCAAAGAATATATAGTCTGCTTTGATATCCCTTCCCACAGTTTTGCATGTGCTTCAGACTGTCTGGAGCACAAAACGATTTTTTTTTTTTAGCCACAGGAAATAAAATGAAACAAAAAAAAAAAAAGTTTTACTCTTGGCATAACTCTCGGTATTCATGAGCTGCCTCTGTGGGAAAGATGACTCAGCTCAACATCCACAAATGTGTGGTGTTGATTCACACTAAATATCTTCACACATGAGCACATCGAGCTCAATGAAACTTGATGTTTTAGGTCAAGACCAGTCCTTTTATGTAAATTGTAATGGGATGTTAGCTGCATTTTTCAAGAAGGAATGTTAAATGTAGGGTCGATTTTGATTCTTAAATGTCTGAATTCTCTTTTCTTTGCCATTATTTTACAGTAAATGAAAATACTTGGGTTTGGGAGTGAAGGCCAAACAGACAGCAAAATCTAAAGATGTCACTTTGACACTGGGCATCATCGTGTTTTCACGGCACTATGAATTGCAAGCCATGGCATGTTAGTCAAGAACAAATTCAACAACTCAAGGACTGATGTTTAATCTACACTAACGTCACCAACTCTGCACACAGCTTCACTCAGGTCCTGACTATTCACTCTTAAAGCACATCAACATTTTGGGATATATATTGCTTTCCAACTCAGACTTTAATAACAAGACTGATACTACCTTTGCAAAGTTAACATCCGAAACATTTATATTTTGCTGATTTGTCTTTGTAGGTTTGTTTGTTCCCTTCAAACTAAGTCAGATTAGCTTTTTCCTCTTTGTTTGTTTAATGCAATGCTTGGCTAATTTGCTTAACTCCATGTTAAATTGACAGAATCGAAGACCACGAGCAGAGCATTTAGCAAGTTACAATGGCGAGGACAAACTTCCTTTAACAGGCAGAAACCTCCAGCAGGACCAGACTCATGTTAGACACACATCTGCTGAGACCGAGTTGGGGTTGGAAAGAGGGATAGAGAGAGAGAGAGAGAGAGAGGGAGAGAGAGAGGATAGTGGTGAGACAGATGGTAGTAGTTGTAACTGCTGGAGTCAGGCAGAAACCTCCAGCAGGACCAGATTCATGTTAAGACAGGCATCTGCTGAGACCGAGTTAGGGTATGAAAAAGGGATAGAGGGAGATGAAGAGAGAGAGAGAGATAATAGTGGTGAGACGGATAGTAGTAGTTGTAGCAGCTGGAGCCTGGCAGAAACCTCGAGCAGGACCGGACTCATGCTAGACACACATCTGCTGAGACCTATCGTGTTGGAGAGAGGGATAGAGGGAGATGAAGAGAGAGAGAGAGAGAGAGAGAGAGAGAGAGAGAGAGAGAGAGAGAGAGAGAGAGATTATAGTGGTGAGACGGATAGTAGTAGTTGTAGCAGCTGGAGTCTGGCAGAAACCTCCAGCAGGACCAGATTCATGTTAAGACAGGTATCTGCTGAGACCGAGTTAGGGTATGAAAAAGGGATAGAGGGAGATGAAGAGAGAGAGAGATGATAGTGGTGAGACGGATAGTAGTAGTTGTAGCAGCTGGAGTCAGGCAGAAAGCTCCAGCAGGACCAGATTCATGTTAAGACAGGCATCTGCTGAGACCGACTTAGGGTATGAAAAAGGGATAGAGGGAGATGAAGAGAGAGAGAGAGAGACAGAGAGAGAGAGGGAGATGAAGAGAGAGAGAGAGATGATAGTGGTGAGACGGATAGTAGTAGTTGTAACTGCTGGAGTCAGGCAGAAAGCTCCAGCAGGACCAGATTCATGTTAAGACAGGCATCTGCTGAGACCGACTTAGGGTATGAAAAAGGGATAGAGGGAGATGCAGAGAGAGAGAGGATAGTGGTGAGACGGATAGTAGTAGTTGTAGCAGCTGGAGTCAGGCAGAAACCTCCAGCAGGACCAGATCATGTTAGACACACATCTGCTGAGACCTACCGTGTTGGAGAGAGGGATGATAGTGGTGAGACGGACAGTAGTAGGATGTAATATCCGCACGTGCTCACTAAGTGTCGAGCATAACTGACAAAATTATCATAAGACACGTGTGACACCCGAACGATTCTTCCTCCAATTTCCTGACATATTGTCATTTTTCAAAGTATGCATGTCCGGGTTAGAGGTGAGGATTCTTTCAAGGCTTCATGTCTTGAAATTGCTCATTAAAAACAATACTGCTATGCATGTGTGTAATTACATACTTCACCATGGATTTCCTCAAGACGTGAAGCCTGACCTGATTTCCTTAATGACTAGAACCTCGAGTCCATGCTGGTCCCAGAGACATTTCTGCACAGTGACGTTGCGGCGGAGTTGAACGGGATCTGGCCTAATTAACTTTTACAATGTAGTTTAATCCAGTGCTTTAAGTGGATTGGTATGATTTATAATTGCACTTAACTACATTGTGCTCTGCTGACTTTTGTGATGGGATTAGCTGCACCTGCATGCTTAGCTTGTTTGTGGTAGCTCAAACTTGGAGTACTCTGGTTGTTTTTAATTCTGATTAACACAAACATATTATTTTTGACTTTTCAACTAAGCCATCTGAGAGTTTAGAAGTAAAGTGTGTCATTCAATAGTTCGCTGGTGTTATTATTTTCTCTCACATGGTAGCAGGAAGCAGAAAGAAGATGCGGCAGCTGAACTACGGTGTGAGGCAAGGGACAAAGTAGCTGAATTGCTTCATAATGAACAAGTCAGCGCTGACAGCTCTGGTTTTTAACAAAGGTGAAACATTGTGAATCTGTTCCTGGACAGTTCTAGAAAAAAGGGGGACTTGTGTCACTGTAACACAACCCTGGCACAAGCGTGGTCTAGGGCATCCAAGCGTTGGCTGCCCATGCCATGATAAATAATAATAATAAGGCCACCATGCACGTTCCAGGACCAGCTCCAGTGCTTCCTTCTTATGACCCCTTAGGGTTTCAGACGACAGTTTATTTGTGATAACATATATAACACAACGAAAATGGGGAGAACTTCTCGAAATGTCTTCTACAGCTTCCAACAATGGCGTCTCGTTCTCTTCTCGCCTCCTGAACAGGGTCTGCCTGAGCTAATCAAGACCACATAGTTCCTGTCTCATTGGCCAATTGGTCACGTGACCAGGAAGGCCCACCCACCTGTAGCTCCACAGCCATAACACCCATGCTCAGGACAGTGTTGCAGTAACACTTGCATGATTAAGCCTCTTCCCCCAGGTTTTCTGTACCTAAGTAAAGAAGTCAGAAGTTGTTCTGCAGCCAAAGCAAGCAGTCATTATGCAGAGATAATTAGCTTCACAGCATGGAGTATCACTCCAGACCTGGGTTCTCTGGACACACCAACAGTATTTGTTCAATGTGTTTCCTGTGATCAAAGGTTAGGGAGTCTATGTCTGTGCCTAATCAGGACTATTTAGTTTACCTTGTACAGCAACTTAATCAACACCTTTAATTATGTAAGGGCAGATAGAGGGATCCAAGAAGCAAATACAACACAACATGAATTTCAATCCACACAACACCCTCCACCACACTCGCTTTTAGCTCAGTCAACAATCAAACATTTTCAGAGTTAAAGCTTAATAAGAAGTTTTTGTTTTCAAAGTGCGCCTCGTTTTCTATATGCACTCTGGGGGTAGAGCATTTCACTGAGTCCATTTTAAACACTCCTGCTGTGTGTGTGTTGTATGAGGCAGCAGGGTAATTATGCTCCAAAGAAAACGTATGAAAAGAGCTAAAAAAGACATTTCTGGTTGAAAGCTTTTCCAGAGAGAAAGAGCTGTGTTGCAGAGATTCATGGCTGTAGACAGAGTGTGTAATTCACGGATTCAGAGCGATGTGACAAGGATCATTTCTAACACCATTTAGAGCGAAGTAATGAAGTGTGACCAAGGTTATATATTTTCATATTGCCTCAGTAGTTTGTAGCACGCTATAGGCCTGATCCCAGTATGGTGTACTGAAAGACGAAGTGCTCCGCTGTAGGAGTACGAACTGAATGACTGATCTCAAATGCAGCCATTCAGCATTCCCCAGTTTGCCAACAAATTCACTTCATCTCACAAATCTTCCTCTGAGGATGTTTTCACCCGACACTAGGGCTCATAATGAACCACGCTGAGAGTTTCTGCTTGTTCTGCTTTTATTTATACCTAATTAGTGTTTGCTTGCAAGCCTTGACAATTCATTAAAGGAATGCAACAACTGAATCAGAATACAAAATGAAAGCAAACCAGAGAAATGGTGGGGTACAGATTGTGATTCGCCTAGTTGGGACTTTGTAGCAGCACACAGATACTGACGGAGAGACTCACCGGGGGTGAAGAACAGAGGAACACACCTACTAATGTGTGAGAGCATTAACTTGTTAATTTGGTGGTCTAAATTACCACAAGACAGTATTAAAGATTAAAATTAAGTCTTAACTAAACTCATGAACATTTTTCTGCTACTTTCTCAAAGTTACATTATTATTTGAAATGCTTTGGAACAACTTTTTGGTAAGAAGGATTTGAACCCGGGTCATCCCTTCATTCACTGAGTCAACACCCACTATCCTCGTTCCACTTCAGTCCAGCAGGTAGTGGTAATGCAACTCTTAGCTGGTTTCATAAAAACCAGAATAAATAATAACTAGAGTCCATTATAGTCTCCAAAATGTTCAACTCTTAAACCCTGTAAAATGTAGTGATATGTTCCCAGAACGCTTCTTTGGGGAGACAAAAGATCCAGGTCCCTTTAGAGAGCATTCATACACACCACTTAAGAAGAAGAAGAAGAAGAAGAAGAAGAAGAACAAGAAGAAGAACAAGAAGAAGAAGAAGAAGAAGAAGAAGAAGAAGAAGAAGAAGACAACAACAACAAGAACAAGAACAACAATCATATGAATAATGATATGAATAATAATATAACAATAATAAAAATAACACTACTTATGCTAATACTAATAATAATAACAACAACAATTATCATAAAATAATAACAGCAATAATCATAATACTAACGATAACAATACTACTACTACTACTAATAATAACAATAATAATAACAACAAGAACAACATTAATATTAATAATAAATAATAATAACAACAATGCTATTTCTAATAATAATAATAACAGCAGTAATAATCACAACAATAATAACAACAACAACAATAATAATAATATTATTATTAATAATAATATTAATAATAATAACAGTAGTAATAATCACAATAATAACAATAACAACAACAACAATCATATGAATAATGATATGAATAATAATATAACAATAATAATAATAACACTACTTATGCTAATACTAATAACAATAACAACAACAATTATCATAAAATAATAACAGCAATAATCATAATACTAACAATAACAATACTACTACTAATAATAATAATAACAATAATAATAACAACAACAAGAACAACATTAATATTAATAATAAATAATAATAACAACAATGCTATTTCTAATAATAATAATAACAGTAGTAATAATCACAACAATAATAACACAACAACAATAATATTAATATTAATAATAATAATAATAATAATAATAATAGTAATAGTAATGCGTTTTATTTATAGAAAGCACTCAAGGTCATCTTACAAGCCAGAGTTTTAAAAAAGAACAATAAAAAAAATGACTGCTCTAAACTTTTTCTATAACTGTTATTAAATAGTGGCTTGATTATGGCGATAGTTAAAACTTAACTCATCATGATCTAATGAATTATAGATGAGAAGTTCTGACTTCTCCATATTCACTGGTTTTATGTTTCAGCCAATCAGCAACCTTTAGTGTTTCAAAATGAATCATGCATAAAGCTGCAGTTCCTCAAGTGTCCACTTGAGGCTGACTCCAAAAGCCAAGGAATCTTCAACTAGCCCCATGTTAAAGAGCAGAATTAAATATGTATAAAGCCCGGTTCAAAAGTCATTTCTGTGTTCAATACAGCTGCACTGGGGGTTAATATTTCTAAATGACATTAATTTTGATCACATGAATCCCAAGAGCTCTGCACAGATTTGCCAACCTGGGGAAGTGACTGAGTTGACAGACAGCAAGGCGATTTGTCACGTCTTGCCAAGAGGCCTCTTCCTGTTTGAAGGTTAACATGAGTCAGCGTTTCTGATATGGAGGGCGTCATCGTTGGGCTTCATATCACAGAAACCAATGGATGATGTCACTGAGCACTTTCAGCACCACATTTTGTAGTTCTTGTATTAACAGAGAAACCTCTTCAATGAACTTTTAGACCACTAACCCAACAGAAATAAATAGTCATCTGGATCCAAACCCATTCATCCACATCTGCACACTGGATGGATTATTGTAAACACTATTTTTTAGCAAGCAGAGATAATTATCAGCAGCCTCTGGATATATCTCACCTTGCATTTCAAATAACTTTCTTATTACTTAAGGACCTTTTGTATCGACTCTTAAACAGAAAGTGCCATCCAATGTTTCAGGAACTGTACCTGCTGACCCACTGGAGCTTTGGGAATGGATGCAAGATTAAAATATCTCTGTATAAGAGCTTGAAAACAATTTATTGTGAGCACTTATGTTTGTGTCCTCCTCTGTGGGTAGAAACTGCATTATTTACTCACTACAGACAGATCTTTATTGTGATGGGACGCATTTTGATGCTGCAGGCTTTTCCAATTCCAGTGTGTGCCCTGTGAATAAAACACTATGAAGTGGTGGCTGGGTTATTCTTGTCCCATGGTGAATGAACTATTCTTACACTTATCTAAAAATACACATTTTTTTATCCTTTCTGTATTCTATTAACTTAACTTCTACAGTACTTTTCCTGCAGGATGCATTTAGTAGGTCATCGCTGTCGATTCCTGATTAAAAAACTCTCTCTGTTTTGCATAATGCTGGTAAGACATTTCCTCTTCCTTTTGCTGGTTTACTGTCAAAACAAGTCATCTGGGTTACCCCTTTATCAGCTGTGCACTCAGCACTGCTGCAGATAAATCCCTCTGACTCTTTTACCATGCTGCTTATCACTTACTGTGCCATGATGTGGTCACAGCACATGCAGCAAAAAGAAGATGAATCTGCTTGTCTGTGCAAGTCACTTCAGCAGATATGCCTGAATTTTTAAACTTACCTCAGAAGTAAGTTTATTTAAGCCTACTGGCAATTAAAGTTGCCAAAGTGGATAGTTGCCATTCTTGCTCGAAACAGAGTTTGGGGTTTGCGTCATCGTGGAGAGGTGAAAATGTGACTGGAGGGGAATTTATGGAGGCTTTACATTGGCAACATCCACAAGATCTGCTGTGAATTAACAGGCTTTTCTTTAGGTTGACAATACGCACACCCTTCATGATAATATTCTTGTTCTCATAGCATCATAACTTGTATTTTTTGTGATATAAATTCTCTTCGTGGCAGTTTTTCCACCATTTGAGTCTAGCTCAAAGCATTTCACCAGCTATGGAAAAATCATTCACTTACTTATGGTCTCCAGAGGCTGAACCATATTGCTCTTGACATCATTTTTCTTTGGAGGTCATTTTTTTCTCAAGGCAAACTCCTGAAATGATCAAATTGATTACCATGAAATTGGAAACCAATGCCAAGAGGATGAATCCAACTCTAGGCATCCTGATATATTCTTCTGGTGCTCCCAGAGGACGCATCTTAATGTTTCTGATCTCTCTAACATCAAATGTGAAACCATAATCGTGTAAAAATGTATCTAATGGTTTGGTTTGTGATTGAATTATGTCAATAAATCAATCTTTATTTATACAGCACCAAATCACAACACATGTTATCTGAAGACTCTCTCCAAACAGAGCAGGTCTAGACTGTACTCTATGTTCTACTATTAACAAAGACCCAACATCAAGACAGGATTAGATCCAGTCCCATCTTACAGACAGGACTCAGTCTGATCTCTTCTTAATCCACCATGAGCAGAGCACATTGCAGCATTTAGCAAGTTACAGTGGCAAGGACAAACTTCCTTTAACAGGCAGAAACCTCCAGCAGGACCAGACTCATGTTAGACACACATCTGCTGAGACTGAGTTAGAGAGAGAGGAGAGACCGTTTGTTGTGATTTGGCGCTGTTTAAATAAAGATTGATTGATTGGTTTAATTTTGCAACACAAAGCAGGGTCGTTTTGAAATTCCAACATGGATGTTTATATGCACAGACCCAAAATTGGTAACTTATAAATCATATCCAAAGTGGGACACTTAAGTCCATGTACATGCATGATTCAAAAGTTCTCAAATAATAATATTTCGTATTATATATTATTTATATTTAATATTCATAATATAATAATAATATTGATAATAATAATACATGATAATAATTATAGCACTTTTCTAAAAAAAGAGCTATACAAAAAACAAAAAATAAAATAAAGAAAAATAACTTTAAAATACTAAAATGCATAACAACACATCAAGAGCAGAACAACAGATTTACACAGTTATAAAAGCCTTTTTAAAAATGAATGTTTTAAGAAGATATTTAAAATTAGAGACATATGTAGCATGCTGGATTTTAGCAGGTAGGTGATTCCAGAGTTTATAGGAGCTGGACTACACAAGCCAGAGAGCACTTAGTCTGCAATCAAGTTCTAGGAACAACCAGCAAACCTGTAGCAGCTGATCTGAGAGGGCGGGCTCATAAGGAGTAAGAAAGTCAAAGATATATTGAGGAGCTTTAAAAGGTATTAGTACAGTTTTAAAATCAATACAGAAATGAAAAGGAAGGCAGAATTTGAGTTTTATTATCTGATTTCCTTGCACCTCATCAGGCTGCTTTAGTCTGTGATATACCTGAATAGAGGACACTACAGAAATCCAACCAGGACAAAACAAAGGCACGAACAACCCTGTATAAATCATTAAATTAAACATGTTATTTAATTGTAGAAATCAATTGAAGTTGAAAGAAACATGCCTGAACACTGACGTTTCTTGCAGTTGGCTTTATGTTCTGTGAAAGGAGTCCACAATGGAAAAACTCAGACCATGCTGCTTCTCCTGGTGTCTGATATTAACAATATTAGTATTTTATGTTGTCTTATAATTAAAGTCCTCCTACATTCAGGTCAGTATTTGCATTGACTTCAGTAGGAGAAGCTGAAGCTGTGAAAGAAAAAAAAAAGCCCTGCAATATCTGTAATGTCCAACATGTGAGTGGAAAAATATAAAAAGAATATCTAAAAAAAAAAAGTGGGGGAAAATTAAAATGGTAATTGGGTGGAAAATAAAGCCACAGGGCTCCGTGGGGATCACTGAAGCAGCACTCGCCATTAAGGCTGCTCGGCATTCACCTGACTCGCCTCGTCTGAATCCATCACATGGAGGCACTTGGCACGTTACTGAGGTGGATTTATGGCTTATTATTGTTTGTTCTCAGTGTCCAGGGGAGATTCAGAAGAAAAGCAACAGTTGCATCTCTTGAGATTTGATAACAAGGTGATGTGGATCTGCGGTATCATGCTAGCCACTGGGAAGGATTATGAAGCATCATACTTGCACTAATGACCTAATTATGAAGCCGTAGCACTGGAGGATTCTCACCATCATTTAAAAGTTAATCTTACTTTTTTTTTTAATTCATTTGCTGGAGTAATAGGGATATTTAAATCCAATTCACACAGGAGGTCCCATTTTTTAATTTCATAGTTTACTGAAATCTATGAGGCACAGTCTCTGGGATTTAAGAGGCCTCAAAATCCCACTGAAGTGTAACATTTGCTGCTCTTCAGGAAAATTAAGCCATATAATACAGCGGGGAGCAGAGGAGAGCGAGAACAAATGAAGAAAGAAGAGTTGAAATATTACATGACACTATGAGAATGGTAATTCTGTGAAGAGGGCAGGAATAGTTTCAGATTGATAACCATCCGCTGATTAAAGTCTAACCATCGCCCACTGCAGTTCAGCAAACAGGACTCCACATGGTAAATCCACAAAAGCATCCCCAAGGCTCATTGTGCTTCTTTTACATACGAAAATAGATGCATTTTTTAAAAATCCATCCAAAATAAAACAACTACAATGCATCCACTAGAGCAGGAGTTCCCATGCCAAGGCTCCCCCAAACAGCATTAGCCTCTGCCCAGGGACCCCCTTTGCAAACCCACAGACAATGCTTCAAAATATGTAAAGAAAAATCAACTTTTAGAATGTATTTTCTCACTTTTATTCATTTTTCAATAATTAATACATTGTTTTAGCATAGGAAATTATTAAAAAATATATTTTCAGCTCTGTATATCCCCACTGAATAATAGACTGTACAACAAACTGTTGACAGATAAGAAGAGAACAGAAGAAATGCCCAAGTTGCAGCTGTCACCAAGAAAAGGGAACACATCACATCAATTTTAGCCTCCCTTCACGGGTTGCCTGTGGGTTTTAGAAATTGATTTTAAGATTTTAACACTCACTTTTAGAGCAATAAAAGGACTGGCCCCTGAGTACCTAAGTGAATGCCTCAAAATGCATGTCCCCAACTGCTGACTGAGATCCTCCGGCAGGTCCCTCTTGGAACTCCCAAGGGCAAAGTTAAAAACAAGAGGCGACCGGGCCTTTGCAGTCAGGGGCCCCGTCACTCTGGAACGACCTGCCGGAGGAGATCAGGCAAGCCACATCCTTGTCCTGTTTTAAATCTCTTTTAAAAACACACTTTTTTAAATGTGCTTTTATTTCTTAATTCATCACTGACTTTTTAATTTCTGCATGGTTTTTATTATTGTTTTTACTTTACTCATTTTAGGATTTTAGGTGCTATAGAAAAAAAAGTTATTGTTATTATAACAAAGCATCAATATACATTTCAGTGTGTTTCATGACCAGCTGAAAACTCTCTACTGTAGCTTTAAATTATGTGCTAATCAGTCCCTCCAGGATTTCGCAGGATTTTTTTGTGGTTGTTGCGTCCCCAAAAAGCCTGAATTTGCGACAGCTTTTTGAAAAAATTGCAGTGAAAATTGTGATTTTTTTTTTTTGCTTTTTTCCCCCCAATAACATCTTAGGGGCAATTGCATATGCTAAATTACAGTTGTTTTTAGAAAACATTCTTGATGTGGCCACTGACTGTATTTTGATTATCTTGATTCACAGAAAAATGCCATGAAAGGACCGTATTGCACATTTACGACGATCCCTGAATGCACCTCTCAGCGACAGAGGCACAGACAGTCAGTTCACGGCACTCTGAAACGAATCTGCATCTTTGATGACTATGAGTTGATCCAAACTTACTAAAGGTGTCTGATGTTTCACCAAACTGGAACAAATCAAGCTGTAGACGCCAAGCTTTTTACGGTAATAGCAGCAACAACGTCAAACATCAAATAGTCAACAGACGTCCCCCCGGTTGTGTGTTTGTCACTAACGCACACCGGGGGTAAAAATCATCAATGAAGATGAGACAGATGCATGGAGGTGAGGAGAGCTGGTTCATAAAGCACACCTGCTACAGGTAGAGACCAAGCTAACACTGAGCCCCTCAATCTATAAATAACAACGTTGTCATCATCACTTGTCCTGCCTGCTGTCCCCTCTTTTCACCTGTTCCCTGTGCATGTCTCAGGGGCTGAGATTGAGGTAATTGGTCAAATTTGCAGGAAAGTTGCGGTGATTGTATAAAATTGCAAGGCAGCGAAAAAATCGCGCTGATTGGTTGAATTTGCGTTGATAGTTGCGATCGCGAAATCGCAACTTCCATGAGGGACTGGCTAATAGAGCACTAAGTATTCCGTCAGTATGCATTCAATCCATATGCTTTTTACTATGAAAGCTTGAATTTCATGGCTGTGTAGTATTAGTTTCATTATTCTAAAATGCCAACAACATCAGGGAAAGCATCTTTAGCCTTAAAAATGAGCCTTTAAGGGATGCCTTTCAATCTGTTGTTCATTAGTGGACAATTTCACTTCAAGTCATGATATTTAGGCTGAATCATTTCAGACTGCAGGACTTCTACTTCTCCTTGTCAAAGCTGTTTAAGGCTCCTCTACTGTTATGTAGCCACAAACCTCATTGTAGGTTGTAGAAATAGAAAAAGCCAAACAAAGCATCACCTGCAAAGTCCACACATTCTTAAAGAGTGGTCTAAAAAGCATGATTAGCTGTTTTTGTAACATCTACCTTCAGGTCTTTTTTTGCTTTCAGAGACTCTAAACTTTCATTTCATGCATGCATTTTTACAATGCCAACACAAATTTCCATAAGCTGTAAATTTCAAGGTAATAACACATATCCCACTCTGAGCAATAACAGTCATTAACGGGACAGTGTACCCGACCGGCCTCTGCATCACAGCAGAGGGGGAGACGTGCACACGGAGAGACAGGATTTCCCCCCCTGTGCCATCAAACCTGAATCAAGGACACGGTAAGGGCAGAGAAATTTCTCTACCTGCTGACAAAGGGGAAAAGATGATCACTCTAAATGCCCGGCACTAAATCTTTCACACTTGTCAAGTCCACTTTGTTCCTGCTGCCAGAGTTGACCCCTCTCTCTCCATCAGCGGGGACCTGGCCTTGGTCGTCAGGGGGACGCGGAAGAGAAGGAAGGCCAAGACACTGGCTAAATTTATAACACACGTTTATGCCTCATGCCCTCGAATCATCCAAACATATTGTAGTGCTCTGTTAAGGACACACACACACACACAAGTACAGAGTATTCAGCATGATAAAAGAAAAAAGAAGGCTTGTTAAATTGAAAAAAGATAGAGGCATAAAGCTCAATAAAGTATTCCTTTTGTTGAATTCAAGCCATGAAATATTTCCCAGCACAGAAACAGTCCAGTGTCAGATATCTTTCATGTCAGTTTATATTTTATTGTAAAGTCTGACCTTGCATCAGCAAAAAAAAAAAAAAACAGCCCCATGTTCAGATGTTAACTTCCACATTCTGAAATTATGTCCAAACAACTATTATACACATGGGTGGCAATGTGATTGTCACAAGGTTAGATAGCTCACACAAATGAAAAATAAAGTCTCTGAAGCATGTAAGATGCTGTTTTCAGGCCAACGAACGGCAATTTCAATTCAAATTTGTGCCGGAGTGATGCAGAAGACGGGGAGGGAAAGTTGCTCTGTGAAGGTTTGATGCAGATTTGGCAGAGAGGTGGAGGCGGTGTGTTCAAGGTCCTGGTGGTTTAAGGAGGAAAAATGAGGAATACATGTATCAAAAATGACTGTATTTGATGTAGTTTTAATTGTAAACAGCGGCACTGAAGGGGTGCATTATGCTAACCAGCACAGCTACTACTGGGACAAATGATGAGCTACAAATAGACCCCAGGTATGATTAGCTCCTTTTGATTGGACTGACATTAAATGTGCTCTCTGAAGGTTTCAGTGTTTCCCCTTCACTTCATGCCGTTTTAGTTTAGCAGGCAAGCAAACTCTCTCTCTCTGTCTCTTACTTTAACTCTCCCTGTCCCATTAAAGTTACTAACCATAGACCTTTCTGGAGTCCCTGAGCTCCCTTGTCTCGTAGGTTCCTCTGGATCTGTAACTCCCTCCAGTCAGGACACGGACACAAGGCGTTCCTTGTCTTACAGGGAATTTATTTTGCACATCTGTGCCTTTGAGCATGCCGTGAGAACTATATTAAAAATCATAATATCAGCTTGATAAAGCTTAAACACAAATTACATAAACACTTAACACACTACTTATCAAATCAAATCAGTATACATAGAAACTATATGCTGTTTAACTTATAATCACATCAAAGAAAAGAATTCGGCCACACAAACAAACTTTAACACATACCTCATTGGCCCCATGAACTGAAAGGGAGTAACAAATTCAACTTTGGCTTCCCAAGTCTTTAGGATTGTGCAGCAGCTTCCTTCTCTCTGCCATCAACCTTGCTGCATGGCAAGCATGAGGTGCATCTTGCTAAGCCCCGCCCCCTTTCTCATGTTCTGGAAGCTTTCACTTTCTATTAGGAACAAATTCGTATTAATTTATATATTAAACAGCTAAATATTTTAACCTTAAATTATTCTAATCTTTAACTTAAATTATCATATGAATTGAAATGAATTAAATCTATAAACTTGAATCACTGGCAGCTACAGGATCTATGCAGTAGGTGGCCAGACTCAATCTGCTACAACTACTGCTATCCGTCTCACCACTATCATCTCTCTCTCTCTTCATCTCCCTCTATCCCTCTCTCCAACACGGTCTCAGCTGATGCGTGTCTTACATGAGTCTGGTTCTGCTCAAGGTTTCTGCCTGTTAACCCTCCTGTTACCCTCAAATGTATTAACATCTTTCAACCTTGGGGTCAATTTGACCCCAGCAATTTAAACCTCCAGAAACTGATTGTTACCCAGATTTATGTGTCAGGTACTTAATGTGTATTTGTTGACTACCTTAATAGCCCTTTAAATCCAATATAATAATAATACATTTTATTTTTCTAGTGCTTTTCAGAAACTCAAAGACACTGTACAACTTTTAAAATCAATACAAGCAAGGAACAAGGAACACAAATCAAACAAAACAACAGTACAATCACAAATGAAAAGCTAACTTATAAAGGTGAGTTTTTTTTAAAGCTGAAGGGTCAGAGCAGTTTTGGATATGGGAGGGGAGTGAGTTCCAGAGGGTGGGGGCGGCTACGGAGAGGGCTCTGTCCCCCCAGGTTCAGTGTATATATAAATATATGTCAAGCATAAACACAATTTAAAGCCTTTAGTAGGACTTTATTTATGAAACAGAACGTCAAACCGTGCAAGTTTGCCATGCTCTCGTCGGCCCTGCCTTGTTTCTATGTTATCAAAACGTATGACACAGGACACATCATTGAATTCCTTCAGAGACATGGTGGCTGGATAGATTATATCTCAATCTAAAGGTTGGCGGTTCGATCCCAGCTCCTGCAATCACATGTGGAAGTGTCCTTTGTTATAGTGACCTCAATATCATCCAAAACAACCAAAACAAATGTGGGTAAAATGTTGATATTTCTTATGTTACATACAGCTAAAACAGCCTGGGGTCAAATTGACCCAAAGGAAGAAAAAAAAAAGCGTAATTTTTATTTTTTTTTACACAAAATGGAAAATGTCAACATTTTAATTTGACCTTTTCCCAGTTGTCCCCATTAAATTAGGAAAAGTCATGAAATATGAAGCCAAAAAAAAAGATAAATTTAGAGACGTTAAGCATTGAATGGGGTCCAATTGACCCCGAGGATGATAGGAGGGTTAAAGGAAGCTTGTCCTTGCCACTGAGATGATAGTGGTGAGACGGATAATGTGACAGTCACCTGCACAAAGAAGATGCAGTAATCAGAAAGCAGGATACAAGTGTATATCATGTATGCAGGGATTTGAATAACCAGGTTTCTCTGCATGTAAATGTTATATCCTTAATTTGTTCAGGATGAGGCTTAAAACTCAGACACTGTTGTACATAATTTGGTAGTTGTATTCATGTCTCATTTAAAGTATTCCACTGTGTGTGGTTTGACTCTTTGGGACAAATCCATCTCTTGTTCTTTAGTTAAAAAATTGGCAATCCAGTCCAGCCAAAGCAACAAACTCAATCCCATAATAAGCCGTGATTGCTCTCATCATTTCCTTCTTATTTTCCCATCAGACTTGTGCGTCTTGCTGCAGGTGTCCTGACGGGCCTCGCTCCTACTTTGATTGATTTGATTTAGTGATCAGATTTACTTCGACACAGAGGTAGGGGACTTTCTAACAAGAGAAACAACAAGAAAAAAAAAGCATCGATTCACACACAGTGGTGGAAGCAAAGCAATTAGGAACAGACTACGACAGAAGGACTTTCATTTCTCGGTCCTGTATCTCTTTTGTGAGTTTTTGCACAGCAGATGGAAACCTGGAGATCCACTGGGAGTGGATACAAATTTGTGCAATTTAACAACAAAAACATGCCTCGTTCAGTGTAAATGAAGTTTGCTCAATTCAATAAAACATATCTAAGGGGTAGTATAATCAAAAGCTGGAGGGACTCCTGCAGTGCATCAGTAGTTACTGTGACTCAGGGAGTGGAAGGTACCAAAGCTTGTGAAGGTTTGTTTGATCCAGTTTTTACACAGGTGTCCGCTTCATACTGGGTCTTCACAGAGGCTGGAAGCAACAACTCTATTACTGTAGAGGTTTCAGGGATCTGTACGTACCTCCCTGATCATGAAGCACTTTTAAAAGGGTTTAAATCCAACCCAGGATCCTTTGCTGCATGTCTTTTCCCACTCTCTCTATTAGGGATGCCAATTTTAAGAATTTTCTATGATAGATGAACCATTAAAATCCTGTCACGGCACTGGATCTGATAGGTTTCCATTCTAGTCAGTGTGTTAACTTCCACTGGATCCGCTCCGTTGAGTTCCGGCAGGTCGACTCCTCCAGATCAGATAACATGTTTAACAACATGGATGAGGAGAGGAGGAGGAGGAGAATCCTTGATTCAGGGATTACTGTGGGAAAACCTAGGTCACATGACTCCAGCTGTCCGGCTGTCACAGAGCCGGACCACAGTGGATCGGAGATGGACCGGACACAGATCTGGTGGAAGTCTTGGGTGATGTTTCTGGTCTGCAGACATACTAGCAACATCAGTGCCATCCCACCGGTCTGTTGGCATTGTACACAAAAATGGGGAACTGTCCTCTCCTGTGTAAAGTTTTGTCACTCCATCCCAAAGTAGGGGAGAACGGGTTGGTTGTCACACTTTTTACTGTTTTGATGATTGCTCATCATCAAAACATCTTTCAATAGTCACTCCAACATTAAATTGAAGCTTAAGGTGTTGGCTTGAAAAGTGTATCCCTCTCAGTTTCCAACTCATTGTAACAAAGAGGCAATTAACTGTCAAAGACACTGACACTCCCCATCATGGGGTTGGTTGTCACACACTATGGGGTTGGTTGTCACACACTATGGGGTTGGTTGTCACACTATGGGGTTGGTTGTCACACACTATGGGGTTGGTTGTCACACACTATGGGGTTGGTTGTCACACTCTATGGGGTTGGTTGTCACACACTATGGGGTTGGTTGTCACACTCTATGGGGATGGTTGTCAAACACTATGGGGTTGGTTGTCACACTCTATGGGGTTGGTTGTCACACACTATGGGGTTGGTTGTCACACTCTATGGGGTTGGTTGTCACACATTATGGGGTTGGTTGTCACACACTATGGGGCTGGTTGTCACACACTATGGGGTTGGTTGTCACACACTATGGGGTTGGTTGTCACACACTATGGGGATAGTTGTCAGACACTATGGCGTTGGTTGTCACAATGGTATTTCAATGGGAAAAGGCTAACAACCATCTAACAAGTAGTTAGCTAGCTAATAGAAATCTAAACTATAGCTTTCCCCTCACACTTTGAAAGGGTAACACTTGTTTTGTCATAAACCCTTGCCCTGTGGTGGCGAGATATAACGAGTGTGCCAACCAACCCGTGTGACAACCAACCCCGCTCTCCCCTACCCAGATTACTCGATGATTTGTTAACAACACAAGCTACTCCCTCCCCAGTTCCCTCCTCCGCCCACTCTCCTATCCTCTAAATAAAGGCATTAAAAGCCCCTAAAAGAGACATTAAAACTCAGTCCCACCCGACCGTTCAAACCCACGTAAAATATAACTACAGGATAACCAAAGTTGGCATAAATCTGACATGAAACACTGTGACCTCTCTCCTCTTAATCATCCATATTTATTTGTTGTGTGTATCTGTGGCTCCAGAAGCACTGTTATGTAACTTATGAGCAGCGCTGTGTTTGCTGTCCAAACAGTGCGCTCCAGCTGTAAAACTATCGCACACACAGGGCTTTTACTCATAGTTACGAACTGAACTGAAGACACAGACGTATCCATCACATTAAACATAATGAACAGGCCGTGTTTGACCCTGATAATGCTGCACAAATCTCCTAAACAGCTGTGCAACAATAGCTTGTAAAATAATCGTGGTTTCCCTGCCACCCATCATTCAGGATAGTCGTATACCATCGCAGGACCATTTGCGATGTCAGCTTGCTCTGCGGTGCACACACACAGCTCTGATGTGCATCTCCCTGATGTCCATTACACTGAAATACATGCATGAGGCACAAACATGTAGAGGTTACATGGATGTTTCCATCCTGAACCTGTATGAACTCCTAATATTCACTAACATGAAGGACAGCTTTCAATATGGTGCCCCTCATATCCGCTCCTGCCAGCATTCAGCAGCAGCAGACCTCCAGAGCAAACTGTGAATGCTCTTAGCCAAAGTCAAAGCCGGCAGCGGGCTGTTTTGATTGACAACGACCTTTGAATTGGCCTCAAGAATCAAAATAGAGATGTTCTCCTCGTAGCTTCCAGGGGAAACTTCAAGAGTTAATGGCCTCCAAACTCTTCGTGATCAGAATTTTATTTTTTATTTTTTCATTTTCAAAATCTTAATAGTGATGCCTACAGGCATTTTTGCCCTTTGGAAAGTCTGCACCACTGCTGAATACCATCCAAGATGCACCGCCGCGAGAGCCTGTCAATCTGGCAGCTCGGTCAGCGGCCCAACACTTTGAATGATGAGGGTTTGGGTGGCTCTCAAGTGTCATCTGTGGACTCCTTAACTTTCTTGAGTTGATGTGGAAGCACGAAGATGTTCATGACTTGTTTTAACGATCCATATGTTAAGCAAGTTGCATAATGCACTCACTGTAGTCATATCAAACAAGGTTCTCAGGTTATGTGACTTACTTTAGTTATATATCCTTTATAAGTACCCAAATGAAGACTCTTTAACCCTCCTGTTTGTTTGTTTCTTAAGGACAGCAATAAAGTTCCTGGGTCAACTTGACCCGGGGCAAATTTTTAATGATCCTTTATCAGAACCCCAAAAATCCCAATTTTTTAAATCTCATTATGAACTCCATCACTAACCATTTAAATCAAAATTTTGTGCAATGGTGTTCTTTAATTCGCACAGATCATGGTTCAATGAGTGAACCCACAGCCCACAATGACACCCAACCAGTATCTATGTAATATAAACATGCAGGGGGGGTTTGCAAATGTTTGAAATTAGCCATTTTCATTTTATATGTTGTTTACTCTAATTAAGCCAAGCAGAAGAAGTTTCATAGCAAAAGAAAATCCTTTTTTTTTTTTTTTTTTTTTTTTAATTTAAAAAAGGTCAATTTGACCCACAACATAACAGGAGGGTTAACTAAGTTATTAAGGTATCTTATTCTGTTTTGGAGTAAGATGTTTACTTAAAGGCAAAGTAAAAGTGTACGTTCACTACATAGAAAACCTTTTGTACGTACACTACCAGTCAAAAGTTTGGACACACCTTCTCATTTAATTGTTTTGATTTATTTGAATTATTTTCAACATTGTAGATTAATACTGAAGACACCAAAACTATGAAATAATCTGGTTTTGCCATAATCTGGATTACAACAGTAGTCAAATACGGTTATCCATTGTGTGCAAACCCTACCTCTGAACAACACAACTGATGGTCTCAAACACATTAAGAAGGCAAGTCATTCTACAAAAATCAGGCACCCTCGTATCTTAAAGAGCTCATAGTGCCCTATTACCCCTCTAGAACACTACGCTCCCAACATGCAGGCCTGCTGTTCATACCTAAAGTCTCTAAAAGTAGTATGGGAGGTAGAGCCTTCAGTTATCAGGCCCCTCTCCCTTTGGAATCATCTACCAGTCAGGGTCCAGGAGGCAGACACCATCTCTACTTTTAGGAGTAGGCTTCAAACTTTCCTTTTTGATAAAGCTTATAGTTAGAGCTGGATCAGGCTTGGACCAGGTCTTAGTTATGCTTCTATAGGCTTAGACTGACACACTGGGATCCTATCTCACCCCCTTCCCCCAAAAGCTCCTTCATCACTTACATTAACTCTGCCTGTCCCATTAAAGTTACTAACCATAGACCTTTCTGGAGTCCCTGAGCTCCCATGTCTCGTAGATTCATCTGAGCTGCCGTAGACGTCCTCCTGCTGCGGACGTGCTGGACTCCAGCGGCAACAGCTTCAACTACTTGTCTCATCACTATCACTTCTCTCTCTTACTCCCTTCTATCCCTCTTTCAAAACCCAACACGGTCTCAGCAGATGTGTGTCTAACATGAGTCTGGTCCTGCTGGAGGTTTCTGCCTGTTAAAAGGAAGTTTTTCCTTGCCACTGTAACTAGCTAAATACTGCGATGTACAATGCTCATGATGGGATCAGACTGAGTCTTACCCCGTCTTGAAGTTGGGTCTCTGTTCATAGTTTGACATAAAGTGGTCTAGACCACAATGCTCGCGTTAATTAGAAACCATTCCAGGAGACCACTTCATGAAGCAGACTGAGAGAATACCAAGAGTGTGCAAAGCTGTCAAGAAGGAAAAAGGGGTCTACTTTACTTTGCAGGATTGATTTGACATGATCAGTTTGCCTCTGGTGTTGCTCATGTTAGTGAAAGTTAATAACTGTTGTCAAAGGGTTTTGACCAATCAGAAACAAGCATCTTACACAGCTGGAAGATCAGTAAGAAAGCCGGGGAATAATATGTATTTATTGGTTGCTGTAACTTGAAACTGCTGATCAATCATTGCTGGTGCCATCAAATATCAAAAAGAGTTTGATGTCCTCCTTGTATTTAAACACACTGTTGGCATTTCAATCAATCCGACTTCATGCATCTGCAATCTTTCCACTTAATTCAGTCGGCACTTTTCATATTCTTTCATCTGACTTCAGTGCCATCTGTTTACACAGAATAAATTCAAATTAGCAGAGTGAACAATTCTGTTTTTCACGAAAAAGGACAAAGAAGAGAGCGCAATATATTTCCATATATCCAGTAATTGAATTCCCCTCGGGGATCAATAAAGAGTTACATTTAAATGGCATCAAAAGGCTACATTTCATTTACTATTTGCACTTGATGAGCCATAACTGAGGAAAAAAAAAAAAAAAAACAGTGTGTCTGCAAACAAATCATATCTTGCCATTCGAAAACAAACATAGATTTTTTTTCTCCACAGCAGTTCACAACACAGACTACTGAGCATTAAGGTACTCATGTTTGGAGCCAGTTCTGGCATGCCACAGCTGTGAACTTAAAACCCCTCAGACTGCTGAAGAATACAAAAGTGGGTGTTGTAATTCTAGAAATGCAACTTCATTGCTCCTCCCTGCTTCACTGGCAGTGCTTATACGAGGGTCACGAGTTCAAAGTGTGTTGAGAGAGTTGCTGAATAAAGCAACTCTTGCAGCAAATCTCCTGCATGGATAGCTGAAGACTGGTTTTACTGGTTACTGTCAGAAGGAGATATGAAAATGTATTCCTATCTGAGAGTATAGATAGTGGAAAAGGGAAAGGATCCGTAATAATCATGTGAATAAAAGAAGCTTCTTTCCTGGAGAGCTCCTCTAATTATCGGCAGCACTTCAGACTGAACTATTGATATCTTTATGCAAACATTTTTTAGAAGTAGTATGAATGGTATTTACTCAGAAAGATGAAGATGAGAGAGTTTCTGTAATGACCGTGCCCGGCTTCGTGGGGCTGAACCAAGAGAATATTAGACACCAGCTTAGTTTCTGTTGATGTAGCCGTTTCAAGACACATCTCGGCTTCAAGGAGAGTATTTTAAAGCCAATAAAAGAAGTGAGCCGCTCAAAACTAAATATGATAAACTGTTGTGCGTGTAGGCTCATTGTTAGCACTCAGAAAACATTAGTGGAGATATTTTCTCTCAAGATTTGATTTGACAAGTCCCCAAGTTTGAGACGCTGACGCAGAATGAAGAGTACAACGAATTACTGTATTTCCTTAGAAAAGCAGGACTTCAAACTGCATTTGAAATATGGGTTTAGAAACAGTGAGAGAGGGAAAAAAAGATCATTATAAATACGGGGGAAACGCTATAAACCATCCTCAAAAGGAATTTTTATGAGTCTGGGAGTTCTAATAAAAATCAGTTTGAGATTCAAAAATAAGGGTGCTCTTTGTGAGCCGGTGGGAGCTGTTCAGCGGTCCACTTTGAATTCCTATAGCGGAGCATTGTCTTTGAAAACGTGCTTCATGTTTCAAACAGACGGCCCATGAAATGAAAGAGTAAGCATGGCATAAAGGAAGCCTCAGTGTTGATAATGGTTAGAAAGCCGAGGCGGGCAGGAAGCACGGCGCTACGTCTCATTTGGACCTCATTCACACCAAATAGACAATGGGCCATTAAATTGTGACATGTTTACAGCCTGACGCCACATATGAGTGATGTGCATTATGTGCTACGACATTTCACAGGAAATGACAAGGAACAACAGCAGCACTGTAATTTAGCAAGAACATGCAGATTCAGCAGGAAAAAAAAAAACTATGACAAGTGGATAAGGGCTTTGGCAAATGGCTCCATACGTCTCTCTTGTCACTTACATATGTGCTCTCCCAAGTGATCCATCACGGTGATGATTGGAACCAGTAAGAAGCTCAGGTCAAACCAGCTGCCGGTCTCTTTTCAGGGGAAGTGCAGAGAGAGGGAGGTTGAGCATGGTCGGTCTGTTTAAAGGTGATGTAAACAGGCCCTGATGGATGAAGGACTCCCGTCCATCCATCATCCTTCCATCCTGAAGGGCCTTAATCTTCTGCAAACACAATCCTGCCACCGCGGCCCCTCATCCCCCTCCCGCCTTGTCTCTCAAGTCCGTAATATCCCTTCGTTTGGAGACCTTGTTCCTGCAGTGGCACAACACACTCTCACCGGACGGGAAGAAATGACACCGGGCAGAGGTTAAAAGCACTGAGAGAAACACGGGGGGGAGAGGAACCTTTTGAGCTGAGAGTTCTCTTTCTGTATCCAGATCATTATTTATCCAGAGAGCAAAAACACCAAGAGAGCAGAGTGTATCTCTTTAGAAAGTGAAATGAGCTGATGTGAGAACTCGGTTTGAATTAAGCATTTGCAAGGTTGTGTAATCATTTTGATAACTTGTGAAAGAAAACAATAATTAGGCTATTTGCTATCCTTTGACATCAGCTTCAAGTATGTAGTCTTCCTCTCTGAATGTAGTAAGGGAAGCTCTAAAGTACTACTTGGCATCTGTCTTAAGCTGAGTGTTGTAAGTAACTCATCACTCAACTACTACTTGCTGTACCTTGTGTTTTTAAATTCAACAACGCTGTTAAAATCACAGAAATTTTAAAGGGACTCTTTACTTTACATCAAATAGCTGACGACTACACATCAGATAAAGGCTCCAAGATGGGCAAGGTTACACCTGGGCATCAGCACAGCAGCATCCTGGGGAAAAACGAATATGTTGTACAGTGAATAAAAATAACATGAGCTTTCTGTCTTGGAAATACCAGCATTATTTGCCCCCTCATGGTTAATGATAATAATAATAATACCTTTATTTATGTAGAGCTTTTCAAAACAAATTACAAAGCACTTTCCAACAATTAAAAAAAAGGCAGTAGGCAGCAATTAACAACTTATTGTGATCCAACAGATGTGTTAAAATAAGCTTAAATTGATTTTTAAGTGTTTAAATGGTCTGGCACCATCTTATTTATCACATCTTGTACAGCCTCACAGTACTTCCAGAGCACTTAGGTCATCAAACCAGCTGCTCCTGGCAGTACCTCGGTCCAGACTCTCTACTCGTGGGGACAGAGCCTTCTCAGTGGCGGCCCCAAAGCTGTGGAACAGCCTACCTTTCCAGGTTAGAGCTGCACAGTCTGTTGAGCACTTTAAAACACTCCTAAAAACCCATCTCTTCTCCTTGGCGTTCAGTCCCAGCTAAACAAGAATCCTTGGCTTCTTACTTTTGACTCTTTATATTTCCTAAATTGAGCTCTTACTATTCTTTTATTGTTTTTTATTTATTGTTATATTTGTGTTTGATTATATTGTATTTTAATAACTGTACAGCACTTTGGTCAACTGAGGTTGTTTTAAATGTGCTTTATAAATAAAGCTTGACTTGATCAAAGCAATAAACCATTAAATCAATATAAAGCTAGTCTTAAAAAATGACTTGATAGACAACAGTGTGTTAGCTTCCCTGATCTCCCCCGGCAGGTCATTCCTCAACTTAGGGGCCCGATTAGAAAAGGGTTGATCGCCTTTAGTAAAAGGGAAGGACAAGAATATTTCTATTAGTGGTCTATGTGAAGGCAGGACAACCTTGCTAGGTGCAGCTCATGTTAGGAGCCAGTACATACCAAACAGACCAGGCTTGATTTTGGCTCCACAATCTGAAAGACAAGGAGGACTAAACAGACTGATGGTAAGGTTTGTTGTTAAAGACATTCATTGGAGAATTGAAGCAGACTGAAGAGGGAGGTAGTTGTTGAAGTTCAATCAATCTCAATCAATCTTTATTTGTATAGGTGAGGTCTAGACCACACTATGTCAAATTATGAACAGAGACCCAACTTCAAGACAGGGTAAGACTCAGTCTGACCCCACCTTAATCCATCATGAGCATTGCACATCGCAGTATTTAGCTAGTTACAGTGGTGAGGACAAACTTCCTTTTAACAGGCAGAAACCTCAGGCAGAACCAGACTCATGTTAGACAGCCATCATGCCTCGACTGAGTTGGGTCTGGAAAGACAGATAGAGGGGAGTAAGAGAGAGAGGTGATAGTGATGAGACGAGTCGTAGAAGCTGTTGCCGCTGGAGTCCAGCACGTCCGTATCAGCTGGTGTCCAGATCGTCCGCAGCAGGAGGACGTCTACGGCAGCTCAGAGGAACCTACGAGACAAGGGAGCTCAGGGACTCCAGAAAGGTCTATGGTTAGTAACTTTAATGGGACAGGCAGAGTTAAAGTAAGTGATGAGGGGGTTGGGGGGAAGGGGGTGAGCTAGGATCCCAGTGTGTCAGTGTGCCAGTTCCCCCGGCAATCTAGGCCTTTAGCAGCATGACAAAACCTGGTCCAAGCCTGATCCAGCTTAACTATAAGCTTTATCAAAAAGGAAAGTTTGAAGCCTACTCTTAAAAGTAGAGAGGGTGTCTGCCTCCCGGACCCTGACTGGTAGATGATTCCAAAGGAGAGGGGCCTGATAACTGAAGGCTCTACCTCCCATACTACTTTTAGAGATTTTAGGTACAACTAGCAAGCCTGCATGTTGGGAGCGTAGAGTTCTAGAGGGGTTATAGGGCACTATGAGCTCTTTAAGATACGAGGGTGCCTGATTTTTAAGGGCTTTGTAGGTTAAAAGAAGTTAGTTACTTTGTCATGGTAGCTAGTAATAGCAACGGTTGACCTCGATCTGTAACTTGCCCAACACTGCTGATCTGTTTTTATACCTAATGCCTGTAAGGTACCCTGTAACGTGTCTGTTACTTCTCCCATTTTTAAGGTGTTTTTTTTTTTCAATTCAAACATGTTAGTCTGCATTAGGATACTCTTAAGAATCAGAGAGGTCTGTTATCTTATACCTAGTAAGGTCTGTTTTAGGAACCCTTAACATCTATTTGGGTGCATTTGGTGGTCCATTTTCAGGTATCCTTAAATATGTTTAAAGGCCTTTTTTCCCCACCTTACATTTGGTGTGATGTGTTTTGAGGAAGGAGAATTATTAAGTTTGGTTTGTTTAAGACACAACAACTGCTCGGTCAGGTTTGGGCAACGCACCCTGACTCTGATTTGACGACGTAAAGACATCTTAATGCGTCAGACATCGGTTTCAACTCTGTTTCAATCATTCAGGGAAAAGCTTCTTTTTCTTTCTGATCCATATGGGAATCCTTTATTCCAGTTTCTTGTGGTAGAAGTTTACCGGCCTGCGCAGAGACCTGACCTTGACCCCATCCAAAACCTCTGGGATGAATTGGAGCCAGACCTTATCACCCAATATCAGCACACGACACCACTAAATGCTCTCATATGAATATTGAATGGGAGTAAATCCCTGCAGCCAGGTTCCTGAATCTTGTGGAAAGGCTGCAGAGTAGTAGAAGCTGTTACACCAATATATCAACGCTCATAGTTTTTAATGGAAATTCTAAGCTTGGAAAATAAAAGTAGTAAATAGTACAATAAACACAGCCCCCTTTTGTCTAAATTAAACATCCTTGCCATGTTTCAATAGGAAGTTTCCCTTTTTTTCACTGACTGACTTCCTGCCTTTATATCCCTTCATGTCTACTGTACCATTATTTTCCTGCTGTACTCATTTCACCTCCATAGATTTTATTTCTACTCTCTGCTGTGGATTGAGTCCATTTTCAAGGCTGTATGCTGGATACTGAAGTTAATTCTTCTACAGCTTAATAGTCTTATTTCTTTTGCAATTCACCTTGCATTTTCTTGAGTCTATAAATCAACGTGAGGTTAGAAATATAAGGATTTTTATATCTTTGTTTAACTCAAGCTAAAGAGGTTGCCAACTGGGGTATCTGTGTAAAAAGAATCAACTTTCCTTTCAATGCATTTTTAAAGACAGTTGGTCTGCAGAGCTCTTTTCCATCGCCGCCCACATCAACTAACACACAAACACTCACACAGCTAAAATGATGTTTGTAGTGTGCTGACAGTCAAAGATGCACGTGAAACCCTTCGACCAGTCTCTTGAGTGTATAATCATTTCTCTTCCAAATAGAACTCGCACACACTCATCACTCAGCGAATACAGCGTGTGCATCTCCACCATGCTCTGCAGGCTGAAACCATCAATTGTGTGGAAAGCTTACCGCAGAAGGAGCCTATTATTGTGAGAATCAGAATAAAAAAAAAACGCCTGCTTCAAATACTCGTGAGCACCTCTGTATGTTTGGTGTGTCAATAACAGAGTAATCACATCCTTCACAGTCTTTATGTCACAGACGGGCGCTACACAAATATTTCTCTGAGGCAAACAGGAGGTAGAGAAGCAGAGATAAAGCAGTTCTGAGTTAAACATACATTTCGACACAGCTTTTCAGACACTCTGTGAAGTACATTTCTAATGAAGGTACTGATTAAAATCAGAGGTGGGCACAGTTAATGCAAAAACACACTAGATCAGTGTGTCTTACTTTTGTACCTTGACCTGTTTGGACTACAAACTTCCTGCCTTCTTCTTCAGAAGAGTCACATGATGTCGTGACTTTGCCTGTCAGCTGATTTATAGAGGTTTGGTCATCCTACCAGAAACGGCAGGACGACCACGCCCCCTGTTGTACGACATTCCTAGGTGTGTGACAGCCATAGACAGTATTTAAAAAAATGGACGTAGTATCCGTGATGTCACCCATCTGTTCCTGAAGCCAGTCATCAGCAGTAGCCATATTGGAAATGCTGAACTCAACCAAACTTTGTCTGAGCTAGTGTGAGGTAAAGAGGTGGGCCTTTAGCCTTTTTGCTAACAGCTACAGGGTGCGCGCCTGTCAATCAAGTCAGGCATGCCCTTATTTGGGCAAAACTCGTAAGTGTAACGGGTTAAGTTAGGACCCACAAGCAGTATCGGAAGCCAAGAGATCAGTTGGTAATGACCTTTATTTAACAGTTCATCAGTAGACACGGGCAACAGGTGAATAGTCTCTCTACCTCGAACACAGGTAGGGAATCGAGTCTCTCGGGGCTCGATGACAGCCTGACGAATTGAGCACTGGTGACAGACAGATCCCGGAGGAGTTGAAGAACAGACTCACTCGTACTCCACAGGAGGACAGGATGCCAAACGGCCACAAGGACGGACAGGCAGAACCCCGGAAGGGCGAAGGCAGAACTCGTAGTCAGGGACAGAAGGCGTAGGTGTTTTCCTGGGAAGCAGCGAGGAGGGATGGTCACGGGCAGGCAGGGTCGGCAACGGGAGATCAGTCCGGAGAAGAACGCTGGAAAGTCTTGCATGAGGTCAGAGAACAATCTGGCAAGGAGTGGAGAGTGGCTGCTGCTTATATACCGGCTTGATTGCAGATGAGGAGCAGGTGAGTGTGCAGGTGAACCGGGTTGCCTGATGAGGGGGCGTGGCTGGCCAGCAGAGTGGAGCAGAGGCAAGGAGAGTGGAAAATTACTGACAGAGGGGAGGAGGTGAGCAGACTGTGACAGTAAGTTTAATATAACTAGTTATAAAAAATCAAACTTAGCCTAGTTTGAACGTAATTTCTAATTAAGGACAAAGTTTACACTCTACCAATATTTTGGGCGTTGCACCAGCTCAGATAGTTCCAACGTTAGCATAAGTTACATTTTAAATTTGACACCTTGCTCTGAGTCGATGTGAAGTCCACCGTCAAAGACCGGTTATCATGGCGCTCTATTTTCAAAGATGGGATCAATTGAAGGATGAGGAGAAGCAGCTGTGATGTGTCGACAACACGCTCTCCTCATTAGATTACATGAATAATAAACATACGATGACTCTGATCTTAACTCAAGCAGAGATAATTACCGAACATCTGCACAACATTAGAGTACCGTTATTTTAACTTACCGTATGTTGTAGTTCACGATTCCACCACTAGATGCCACTGTTGTTATTTTACACTATAGATTAATTATCACTGTATCAACATGATTTGTCATGTTTTACCTTTATGTTGCTGTTTGTCCATTAACGGCAGTTAGCTTGTTTAGAGGCAATGAGGCTAACGGGAGTTAGCACTTAAACACCTGATCAAAAGAAGCTGTTTACTGATTGGCCAAACTGAGGAAAAACGTCATATCTGTGACGATATTTAGATTAGTTTGGATGTTACGGTCTACTAATTAAGATGAGCCTTATGTCTCCATTTTAACCAAACAACAACACAACTTAAGTTACCAACTAACTCGTTTCAACGTGTGGTTTAATGAGGACTTTACAACCTAACCTGGGACTTCCACCAGATCCGTGTCCGGTCCTTGTCAGATCGGCTACGTCTGGCTCTGTGCTCTCTAGTCCGTCAACACCCACCAGAACGCAGCATGGTGCAGGACCGCTGGACAGCTGGACACACGTGACCGAGGTTTTCATGCGATAATCACTGAATCAAGGATTCTCCTCCTCCTCCTCCTCTCTTCATCCATGTTGTCTTTCTGGTCCTCTGAAAACCTCTGACCTGTTGACTCAAGGCCTGGCTCCGCTCATCATGACGGTTTGTTGATGTAGTTAAGTGAAATACGATCTGGTGATCAGAGATGCAGCCGGAACTCAACGGAATGGATCCAGAGCTGGTGCAAAAGGCCACTGAACTCACTAACCCCAAATCCACCTAAATGTATCCTGTGATTGTGTCTGATATATGAAGTATAGCTGTGAACACATTTACCACAGTCTGCACTGCTTTTTGGCCCTAATGCCATTCACTGCTGACATGTTCTGCATAAAGACACTGACTGGGAGGAGAAATAGCCTGAAGAGTTACAGTGTGTGAGTTTTATTTGCCAGAAGAATGAAAAATATATTCGGTGATGGAGAAATACTGGGGACTCCATAAAAAGCGTATTGCCTCTGAGGCGATGTCTATATTTCCGTTCAGGTGTTCTGTGAACATGCTTAGTCACTGTGTTTCACAATGACAGATATTATTGACCGCCTCTTTCTTTATTCCAGCGCTGCTTTGCTTGACTCCAGAGTGTGTGAGAGATAAAAACGAAACCCCATTCAATCTGTCTGACTGTAGTGGGACTATTAACTCAGTGCAAACACGAGACAAAATGAAATATGATAAGTAAGAGGAGAAAACAATCAATAAGGAGGCCAGTTTTTTCTGTTCTTGTCTGGATTCCCATGTTAAAGCGTGAAGGCTATTGATCCACTCTGCTCTCTTTAGTCTTACCCACATGGATCACCAAATTCAAGTTCCTTTTTTTTTGCAGTTTCATTGGAAATAATAACAGGTCGAAGGCAAAACTTTATTAAGGAAAACTTTGACTGTGTTAAGAAGCCTCAAGAGGAAAGTGAGGGGAAGAAAATCTGGTGATTTCCTTTGTATGGTAGCCGACAAGGGCAGACTTTTTTTTTCATTGCCATGGGCAGCGACTTAAAAATGCTGCCAGGACAAGAGTAAGAGGCATAAATGACTACAATGACAGTAATGTGCTTCAAATGGAGACAAGCTTTGCAAGGAAGTTATAAAATAAATGATACACTGAAGTTAAAGGATAAAGTCAACAGAAGTCTCTCTGGAAGTCTCCAGGCCTCTAGAGGGAGCACCAACTGGAGCTTATCGGTTAATGACAAAGGATGGAGAAACCAAGCTGTGCTGTGTACTGTGTAAAAACACAAGCTTATAAATCCAGATCATCCACATAACTTTAGAGATTCATTACATATATTTGGGTTTTTTTTACCTTATGGAGAAAGGGTTTTCTTGGACAGGTATTGTTTGCCAAAGTAAGCATCACTTGGGACAGGACTTTTCTCCTAATTCTAATCTTTTAAAGCTGTCATAGCATAAACCCTTTACATTTCAAGTCTTGACCAAACTACCTGTTTTCATGCCTTAAGAATAAGTTGAGAAAATTGCAGGGGAAAAGGTTTTGCTTGGTTAAAAAAAAAAAAGGTTTTGGACATGCTTTAAGGTTAAATTGCGCCCCCATATAGCAGGCAGCCTGGGTTTGATTCCAGCCTGTGGCCCCTTTCCCGCATGTCATTCCCCCACTCTCTCTCACAGTTTCCTGCTCTAACCACTGTCCTGTCCTCTCTGAATAAAATGTAAAAGCCCCAAAAAATAACTATAAGAGAAAGTGTTTTATTATCCATCCATCCATCCATTATCTTGACCGCTTATCATGGTAGGAGTCACGGGGGGCTGGAGCCTATCCCAGCTGACTTCAGGCGGAAGGCAGGGTACACCCTGGACAGGTCTCCAGCCAATCACAGGGCTAGTGTTTTATTATGTTTACTAAAATGTTGCGTGTGACAAGACTAGCTTGCAAGAATAATTCTACATCATTTTCATCAGTGCATATGAGCTAAATAAAACTGTGTCCTCTTAAAGGCGCAGACATTTGTTGCTGTAATACACATTTTTAGCCACAAGAGGCACAAATGCACTACTATCAAGTTGCAACAATGAAAAGCAATGCAGGAGTGCTAAAACTGCCGTTCCCGTTCCTACAGTCTGTGAAGGTTCTCAGTCATCCAGATCATGGTAATTCAAAGCTTGATCCAAAAAGGTGGCTCAAAAAAAGGCGGTTCAAGCTTTGAATTGCAGTACCTCAAGTGTCCACATGAGGCTGATTCCAAAAGCCAAGAAATAACCATTAGATCCCATTTTAAAATGCCTAAATTGACCACAGAAATAAACATGTTTACAGCCTGGTGCTAAAATTTGTTTTGGGTACTTAGAGCTATTTTTTTCAATATTAGTATAAAGTGTATTATATTAAGGACAGTAGCCATGCATTAATTGCCCAATCAGAAGTGCAGCAAGTTGACAGACAGGCAGGTGTGTTGAAAATGTGTTACAGGAGGCTGCAGGCTCTCCTCAGGTTCACCTCTTCGCCTCTTTCTAGATTGATTAAAAGCTCAATATTTTGAAATGCTTCAATATTTTCCTCCAGGTGAGTCTAAATTTCCTTCAAAGATACATATTTCATGTTATGTGTGAAGCTAAGGACCCAGTAATCCACATACCATGCAAGTATTTCTTATAATATCATGAATTTAAGCCTCATAAATGTGTCCTTATCTTTCAGAATCATCCACTTCACCAGAAGCTGTATCACAGACCAACAAACTCTCACTAGCTCACTTATATTTACTTATATGTAGACATGACTGAAGGCAAGTTATGAGGAGAATTGCAAAGAAAGCTAAAGAAAACATCCTATTTTCTTCATCAGAGGGAGAGTCGCTCTTTGACTGCTAATCAGAATAAATGTGACACAGCCGCAGCTCTGAGGCCAGAGAAGGAGGGCTGTTCGGGGGCCTCAGAGCCACCTGGTCCTCTCCTTCATCCTTTAACCTATGTTACATGCCCCACCACACTCAGATCCCTCACTGTGGACAGCCATTAATCATCCATTAATCTTCATTTCTACTCGCCCCCATATGATTTAGTGGTATCCGGCCTAAAACACACACCGCTCTCTTTCATGATTCTCCTCTTCTTTTTCCTTGTAGTCTCTTGCGAAAGCGATTTATATCCTAATTATGAAGGCGTTCCCTCATGGGTGTGTTGTCCTTTGAGGGGAGAAATGATAGGTATGAAACAGACTCAGAGGCTTTAGATAGATGTGTTGTTTTATCTTGCTCTTAGCTGTACAGGCAAGTGAAGTGTAAAATCACAGAAAACGTCACAGAGACAAAAAAAACCCTCACCCCCCATCCTCCATCTTCAACCCGCCGGGTTCTCAGTCTGCAACAGGTCAGGGGAATTAATGCAAAACAAATATAGCGCTTGGTGTGACACAGCCAGTGTGAGAATATTTAACGACACTATAATGTGTCAGAGTAAAGTGTCTTCACAGGCTGACATAAATAAACCCCCGCACACGGATGGCAAAGATCTCAACACAAATTAGACCTTTAAGACGCCTCAGATAAGAAACAATTAGATCATCAACAGAGAGTTTCAAATCTGTAAAACCTCTCCACATTTAACTTCTAACAAACGTTTATATGACATTAAAGATGAGAGTCTAACATCCACAGTCTGGCTGATATGAAACCTTCACAATTATCAGGAAACATAAATTGAATAATGCTCTTTCCACTCATGCTTCGGCAGACTTTGGTTTCCTGCAGTAAAGGAATCTAAGTGGAGAGCGAAAGAGGCGGACTGCAACGGCTTTAATAAAATCCAAGATAAGCAGTCACTGGACCACGGACCAGCTCCTGCTTTGTCAGACATTTGTGTGCAGATGAGGACAGACATCATAGATGTTGTACTTTGGGGCACCGGTTGTGCCCAGTGCTTGAAAGACACCCTCTCTACTTTTAAGAGAAGGCTTCAAACTTTCCTTTTTGATAAAGCTTATAGTTAGAGCTGGATCAGGCTAGAACCAGCTCTTAGTTATGCTGCTATAGGCTTAGACTGACACACTGGGATCCTGTCTTTCCCTCTCTCCTCTGTCTGCCTGTCTCTTACTTTAAGTCTCCCTGTCCCATTAAAGTTACTAACCATAGACCTTTCTGGAGTCCCTGAGCTCCCTTGTCTCGTAGGTGCCTCCTGATCTCTGCTGTACACAGCCTGCTGCTGTGGACGTGAAAACCTTGCTTCCATTTCCAACAAGCTATCTTTGTGAAGCAGAGTTTCTTAAAGAGCTCATAGTCCTCTTTTACCCCTCTAGAACACTAACCTCCCAACATGCAGGCCTACCTGAAGTCTCTAAAACTAGTATGGGAGGTAGAGCCTTCAGATATCAGGAACCTCTCCTTTGGAATCATCTACCAGTCAGGGTCCGGGAGGCAGACACCCTCTCTACTTTTAAGAGTAGGCTTTAAAATTTCCTTTTTGATAAAGCTTATAGTTAGAGCTGGATCAGGCTTGGACCAGCTCTTAGTTATGCTGCTATAAGCTTAGACTGACACACTGGGATCCTGTCTCTCCCTCTCTCTGCCTTTCACTTACTTTAACTCTTCCTGTCCCATTAAAGTTACTAACCATAGACCTTTCTGGAGTCCCTGAGCTCCCTTGTCTCGTAGGTTCCTCTGGATTATTGCAACAGCTGGCCAGCTGCTACAACTACTACTATCCGTTTCACCACTGTCATCTCCCTCTCACATTGAGGATGACTGAAATGAGAGCACTAATGTAAGGTAACTGCAAAGGTTAAAGACTGTTCCCATACCGGGAATTGAACGCGGGCCGCCTGGGTGAAAACCAGGAATCCTAACCGCTAGACCATATGGGACTTGCTTTGAGTTTGTCTTATCTCTAGGCAGGCTCAGGAAATCACACTAAGTCCAAGTCATGACTGATTGGATAGACCTTTCTGGAGTCCCTGAGCTCCCTTGTCTCGTAGGTTCCTCTGGATCTCTGCTGCTGTGGACATGCCAGACTCCAGCTGCTACAACTACTACTATCCGTCTCACCACTATCATCTCTCTCTCTCTGTCTTCATCTCCCTCTATCCCTCTCTCCAACACGGTCTCAGCAGATGTGTGTCTAACATGAGTCTGGTCCTGCTGGAGGTTTCTGCCTGTTAAAGGAAGTTTGTCCTTGCCACTGTAACTTGCAAAATGCTGCAAAGTGCTCTGCTCATGGTGGATTAAGATGAGATCAGACTGAGTCCTGTCTGTAAGATGGGACTGGATCTGATCCTGTCTTGTTGTTGGGTCTCTGTTTGGAAAGAGTCTGGAAGCCTGGTAGTGATTCCACCTGTGGTCGTTTGCTGCATGTCACTCTCCTCTCTCTACCCTAGTTTCCTTCTCTTATCCCCTCTCCTATCCTCTTTGAATAAAGGCATAAAAGCCTAAAAATAAAAAAAATAATAAAGAAAAAAAGATGTCTCTGGCCTTTAACCACATTTCTGTGACATAAGTTGCCTTTCAGACCTAATAGCAAAAATAAATTGTGCAATTTTTGAATATCAGGGAGGCTTTTAGATACTGAAATACATCTTCATTTTCCATTTTCCAAGTTTGACTGAAGCACATTTGTTCAATTTAAATGCTTATGATCGTCCACGCGACCATAAATTGCATATTTAGAAGGATATTGTGGGTTCGGGTCTCCGGCGGCTGATCACAGCACATGTTTCTGTTCTTAGTGATTCAGGGACCTGACTTTTCAAGCTCTGTAGAATAAGAAGAGAGAAGGATTTAGCTTTCACCGCTGGTGTGGCTGACATCTCCACACCGGAGGTCATCGTAATTCACTCACAAAGTCAATACTGCTGTGTTGTCAAAACAAGAACCATCTTGACTAGCATTCAGCCGTCCTGTAGAGACTCTCATATCAGTACTTTGGTTTGGCAGTGGCAATTTTTCTATCACAGTGCTGGTCCTCTCCAGATGGCAGCGGTATTACCTGGGAAGGTCAGACGCCCATCAGTCTGGATGCTGACGGTATTTACAAGTGTACCTCTGTAATCCGGGGACATGTGTGGAAAAAATGTGACACATATTCTTCAAAAGAGGCTCGCAGGGCTCGATGGATTTGTTCAACTCATACACCGGTGATGTATAGGGTTTGTAATGTGACACAACAGATTGAGAGTCATCTTGTTTCATCAGTGGTGAATAGTGGATGGATGTCATTTAACCCTTTAGGGTGTCCAGTCCAATTCTATTCGCTCTTAAAGGTGACATATCATGCAAAATCAACTTTTTAATGGTTCTCTACCTGAAATATGTGTCCCTGTCTACAAACCCCCCGAAAATGAAAAGAATCCATTCTGCCCCTGTTCTGATTTCTCCACCTTTCTGTAAATGTGTGCTGAAACCAGCCGTTTCAGTTTTCAGTGTTTTTCATACGTCACAACGCCATCCGGTCTGTAACAGGAAGTCAGAGCTCGGAGCTTGTTCAGCCCATAGACTGTATAAAATACAACTCAACCCCTCCTCTGTTTTTCATTCCCTGCACACACGTGTGTGCTAACAAGGAGCTTAGGAGGGAGGCATGCTAGTTGTAGGCTGTCTTAATAAACACAAAGGTCGGTTTTACTCCCCACGTCTGCAGATTTGAAGATCTAGTGGGTGATTTTTAGTTTTCATGGAAAAGTGCTAGCGCTAGTTAGCATAGCCACATAGCTACATGTTCGTAGCTGTGTACCAAGACACACGTGGACATGCTGACAAATAAAACAACAAGAAACACTAAATCTGTGACCAATGGTTCAGAAAGGTCCTGCTGCAGGCGCCTCTCCGTCAGGATCAGATTCTGGATCAGATTCAGAGGGTTGAAGTAACGCGGGTCTGTGAGCAGCCGTGTATATTCAGCCAACATGTAAACATTAGATCAACAGGCTGGACAGCCGAGGCCACATCCACTTCCTGAGGGGGCGTGGTCAGAGAGCTCATTCTCATTTAAAGGCACAGACACAGAAAACAGCCTGTTCTGAGCAGGGCTGAAAAAGAGGGGTTTACAGGCAGACCAGAATCTGATTTCAAGGTGTTTTTTTGAGGATAAACTTTAAAGACTTGTTTTGGGGACCTCTTAGACCAATATATTTTGATGAAAAAGAGCACAATATGTCACCTTTAATCTAAATTAAAAACTCTTTGGTTTCAGTCGTACAGATTGTGTGAATATGTCTCTTAACATGAAGCATTTGAAGACACTCAGACGTGACATCATTATAAGAGTGAAAGTACTAATGTTTATACTGGCGGTCTCATTTCCATTGCAGAGTTCAAAGGGTTAATTCCTCCTCTCCATTAGTGTAGGTGTCATTATTTGAATGTCATACACAGGAGTGCTTGTTTAAGTGGTCAGAAATGCTTTCCGCTGGAGGTAAATGACGAGCAATAACAAGGTATGGAAAGGACGTGAGGAACAATCGGTTATGGAGCTCTAAAATTATTGGGATTGTTTCTGTGACATGTTCCCAGACAAGCCATCTCACGGCGGTGCAAATAATGACGGTAATCTTTCAGTCGCTAAGGGAGAGGCAGTGTGACAGCTCTATACTGTCGCCAGAAGTCTCAAGGAGAGAGTCGTATCGGGTAGTTGGCTGTGTGAAGCATGTGACAGCGACACCTGAGACTGTGCTTCAAATCCCCTCTTTCATCAACTATCCCCGGCCTTTCTTTTATTCTACTGTCTCTGTGATTTCACTAACCACAGATATCGAAGGTCAGGAGACACACTGGGTGTTATATATCTCTTAAATGGTCTTTGAACTTGGGGTTTTTGTTGGGCTAGTTTAAAAGATTTATGGGAATCTGTTGGAAGACTCTGCCCTGTGTAGTCACCTGGAAATAACAGTTTTTATAGACTTGTGTCACCGAAAGGCAACCTACCAATCATTCCCCTTATATTTAACACAGTCATGTCTGGTTTTCACCAGTTTGTTGAGTGACTATGTCCTGAATAACCTGACTATAGTACCTTCCAAATTAAGACTGACAGTCATCTAGTTTAAAGACATGCTAGCTAAGTCAGGCTTGACTCAGTATCCACGTTTCTTTGGTGTCACCAATATGTCCCATCCAAAATAAACAGATTATACTCCATAAATGGATATAAAACGATCTTCTTGCATCTAAAATGCATGGGCAAAACAAGTCTAGTACTTCCTAGAGCACCTCCTCTGTTTGCATTCTTCGTCTGGGATGGAAATAAAGTAACGTTGGTTCAGCAAGTCGATCTGAGGCTCGATAAGGATGTTGGTCTCTTCCTCCGTCTTATTGTCAGACTTTGGGATAATCTCAGTTTTCAGGGTGTGGATATAAATGGGGTTGAGGAATGTCAAAATGTCTGCATAATGGTGCAGATTTCTATGAATTAAACATTTCTGCATTATCAGGTCACTAAGAAGACACATGATGCTAGAGTTTACTCGAAACATCTTTGATACAATCCAAGGACTTCCAAGCCTTTGGCAACACTGAGGTTTCATTCATTATTGCACCAAAATGTACATTCCGTTGCATCTTTGCATTTGCTCTTTATTTCAGTAAAATGAACCAATAATATTTTTGCTGTTGTCCCAACCATGGCTTTAGATAACGGCCTTGATATCTACAAATCAATCAATCAATCTTTATTTCTATAGCGCTAAATTCGAACAAATGTTATCTCAGGACTCTTTCCAAACAGAGCAGGTCTAGACCATACTCTATGTTCTATTATTAACAAGGACCCAACATCAAAACAGGATAAGATCCAGTCCCATCTTGCAGACAGGACTCAGTCTGATCTCATCTTAATCCACCATGAGCAGAGCACTTTGCAGCATTTAGCAAGTTACAGTGGCAAGGACAAACTTCCTTTAACAGGCAGAAACCTCCAGCAGGACCAGACTCATGTTAGACACACATCTGCTGAGACTGTTGGAGAGAGTGATAGAGGGAGATGAAGAGAGAGAGATGATAGTGGAGAGATTAATAGTAATAGTTGTAGAAGCTGGAGTCTGGCTCGTCCACAGCAGCGACTCAGAGAAACCTACGAGACAAGGGAGCTAAGGGACTCCAGAAAGGTCTATGGTTAGTAACTTTAATGGGACAGGAAGCGTTAAAGTGACAGGCAGACATGAGCAGAGCACTTTGCAGCATTTAGCAAGTTACAGTGGCAAGGACAAACTTCCTTTAACAGGCAGAAACCTCCAGCAGGACCAGACTCATGTTAGACACACATCTACTGAGACCTACCGTGGTGGAGAGAGGGATAGAGGGAGATAAAAAGAGAGAGAGATGATAGTGGTGAGACGGATAGTAGTAGTTGTAGCAGCTGGAGTGTGGCACGTCGAAAGCAGCAGAGGAACCTACGAGACAAGGGAGCTCAGGGACTCCAGAAGGTCTATGGTTAGAAACTTTGATGGAACAGGGAGAGACAGGAGAGAGAGGGAAAGACACGAGCATTTAGCAAATTAAGGCGATAAGGACAAACTTCCTTTAACAGGCAGAAACCTCCAGCAGGACCAGACTCATGTTTGACACACATCTGCTGAGACCAAGTTGGAGAGAGGGATAGAGGGAGATGAAGAGAGAGAGAGATGATAGTGGTGAGATTGATGGTAGTAGTTGTAGCAGCAGGTCGTCTATGGCAGCGATCCAGAGGAACCTATAGGAATCGAGAGGATCCTCGTCTGCAGAGTCAGCATCATGCTTCTTAAATAGTCCAGACTGACTCTTGAATGGGTCTTTTTGTCTATTCTGACAGTACCCAGACCACTATAACAGGAGTTTGGAGCAAGAACTCATCCCTAAAAATTGTTGCAAGAACTAGTCAGCCCAAACAGTTATTATATATGCAAGTTTATATATTAACATTAAACTGAATGAGTAGAGCCTGCTCCCTTGATGTTTGTGGTGGTACTTCCCTCTCTTGTAAACATATGTGCATGAGCATGAACTAATTCACAATATTACATCTCCCTAACTGTCTGAACCAACAGCAAAATCCAGAAATGACTTCAGAAATCAAATCAACTCTCTTTTAAACCCCCTCCATCTTGAAGTCAACATCTAATTCAGAGCCAAAGGACTGTGAGAGTCGTCAGGGCCATCTTTTTCACTCCCTCACCTTCCCCTCTGAGTGGAAATTTCAGAGTTATTTCACACTTGCTTGAAGGGATAACTGTGTAACTTTGCTCAAGCTGCCACTAGTAGTGGCACTGCTGCACCCTGAGAGTTAATAAATAACAAGCAAGCATTATGAGAAATGTAATGGAAAAGGAAATAGCAATGATAACACGGCACTGAACTCCAACATTTTCAAATACCCAGTGCTTACAAAGTGATATTGTGACAGCCACCAAGTTTTTCACTGATGTCTCAGTTTTTGTGTTTTTGGGCTCACCTCAGCCGCCCCGTCGCTGTGAAGGGAACTCACACAGGATGTTTCAAAGGAGAGCTTTGAATGCAGGGGCAGGAGAGGCCAATGTGATGCTTATAACGAAGCAGGCTGGCATGTTTGCAAAGGAAGCATAACAAGAATGAAGATACCTGGAGATTGAATCACTATAACTACACTGAATCTGATTCTTCACAGTGCTATCAATCAATCAATCTTTATTTATAAAGCACCAAATCACAACAAAAGTTATCCTCGGACTCTTTCCAAACAGAGCAGGTCTAGACCGTCCTCTATGTCCTATTATTAACAAAGACCCAACATCAAGACAGGATCAGATCCAGTCCCATCTTACAGACATGACTCAGTCTGATCTCATCTTAATCCACCATGAGCAGAGCACTTTGCAGCATTTAGCAAGTTACAGTGGCAAGGACAAACTTCCTTTAACAGGCAGAAACCTCCAGCAGGACCAGACTCATGTTAGACACACATCTGAGACTGAGTTGGGGTGGGAGAGAGGGATAGAGGGAGATGAAGAGAGAGAGAGAGAGAGAGAGAGAGATGATAGTGGTGAGACGGATAGTAGTAGTTGTTGTAGCAGCAGCTGGAGTCTGGCATGTCCACAGCAGCAGGCCTCTGTGACGTCTCTGTCATTACAGCTGTCCCCAGATCAGTGATGAGGCAAATTCGTCCAAACATCACACCTCTGTGACCTTCATACTGAAGGCGAGACATCACAGAGGCTTAAATATCAAACCTTGAACTGGTAATTTCATAGACTGTATTTAGCAGTGTGTCCATCGTGAGCTTTGTTACAATGTTACAATGTCATTTAGCAGACGCTTTTATTCAAAGCGACGTACATATGAGAACAAGAACAACACAAGCAAAGATCTAGACAAGAGGAAACAAGATCAGTGAGAGTAACAAAGTGCTTCAAGTCCATTTGGATGCACGTACTGCCAAGCAGTGTAAAGGCAATGCACTAAAGTTGAAGCTAAAGGACCGCCTTCACTCATTTACACATAAATATAGAGTTGTTGAAGTGTCAATGATTGTGGTAATTTGGTCAAATTTATCAAATATAAAAGATACTGTAGTTTACTCAACTCAGCTTTATCTATATAGCACCTTTCATACATACAAGCATGAAGCCCAAAGTGCTTCAAAAAAGAACAGAGACAGAAAACAACAGCAATGGGCGCGGATTTAGCATGATGGTTAAGTTGCGCTCCCATGTAGCGGGACCAGGTTTGAGTCCAGCCTGTGGCCTCTCTCCAGCATGTCATTCCCCCACTCTTCCCTCTTTCCTACACTATCCACTGTCCTCTCCTCTATGAAGAAAGTTGTAAAAAAAAAAAGCCAAAAATATAACATGAAAAAAAAACCACAGCAATGGGTGAAATAATAAAACTTATGCTCATTAAAATAAAAGTAAAAATAAAATAAATTCAATACAGTGAAACTAAGAAAAAATAAAAAAAAAGGGTAGAAAGAAACATTACAAATCAGTTATAGTTAAAAAATATCAGATAAATCTAATAAATGGATATATAAATAAATAAATAAGATTAATAAATGTTGTTAAAACAACAACAATCATAATAATAATAATCATAATAATAATGCAGGCTAGGGCTAAAACTAAATGTATCCAAATGAAAGAGGTAAGTTTTAAGTTTACTATTAGTTTGTTCATATGCCAATATTTACATAAATTTTTTTTTAACCTTGCTTTTTCCTTGCTAATATTCAGGATTTGTTCGTATCTGCTCATGTTTTTGCAAAAACATTTCTTATTACAGTTTATTTGAGGATTTCTTAAATCTGAAATTGTATCTGCTTACTACCTTGCATTGCTCAAAACATTCAGAAAAACACCTTCAGCTGTGATTCAATTCAATTCAATTCAAAACCTTTATTTATTCTCCAAAAGACATTGAGGTTTCCCTCATTTCCAATGTCGGATGTGATGTTTGTATTTTGTTGTATTTCCCCCATCCTTTTGCTCCTGCTATCATCAATTTATGTTTATGTTTATTTATTTGCACACTTAAAAGAAAATACATACCAAACAAAAATAGCACAGATAAATAATATAATGTGCAGGAAGAGGCAGAAAACTCAGAGAGCTTATTTGAAGCCTCCACCCAAATAGTGTTCTAATATAAAGAATGAATGGAAAAACACTAAATTGACACATACAGTATAAAGCCAATAGTTGAAACTAAAATTCTCCAGAGTGTTGTTAATGTCTTCCCTCTAATATTAATTTCTTTAACTGTAGTTGTTCCAATATGTTGAATAGAAACTGACTCTTTGTTTTCTGCTGTCTTTGTGTTGCACTTCCCTGATTGTGACTTTAACACTGAGCACACAGCAGCTCTACCCGCTACGTTTCCAGGAGGATTATTCCTTTGGAGCGCTGTTACCTTTGGAAGACGTCCGTAAAGTAGAAATCCAATCTACTTGGTTTAAGCCTCCCTGAAATCACTCCCACCTTCGCCCTGCTAGTGCAGCCTGTAGGTTCACTTTGTTGCTCGAGGACACGTTAGCATTCAAATTCTCCACCATCCAACCATGAAAATCCATGACCTTTTTGGTTACACCGCTTTCTCTCTCTCTACCGCACAAACCATCAAAAACGATCTGAGATCTCCTCCCGTCTTTCCTGATACGGTGAACTAAGTTCTTGGCAGAGTAAAGTCGAGAATAAAGGGAGTATTCTTGGGAGTAGTAAGTGCGAAGGAGTGTAAAGAATGAATCACGGGTTGCTTGTTTCACTCCGTTGGCAGCAACAATCTGCCAGACGGCTTACTGGGATTCACTCAGTGTCTTATTTGAATATACACCAGGCCGAGGAGGAACACCTTATCAAGGAGATGTGAGCAACTGTGATAAATTTGCTGTATCCAGCTGCATTGAGCTGATAAGCACCCAAATTATATTCACTCTACATGCCTGCTCTAATTAAAAAGAGTCTCCCAGGTTTCAGCAAGTCACCATTTGATGTGTTTAATCTTTGTTAAAAAAATGATGCAAGTCGTGCACAAAATTGCGCGATAGCTTCTCCAGTTTTTAGAGTAGTAAATAAATAAATAAATAAATGAAATATTACATGGATGCATGCCCTCTTTTTTTTCCCTTACCACCTGCTGCTTTCAACACAGTCCCTTGCACATGGAAGCTGACATCATCAGTATTCAGCCCGCCTCTCCCCCCCTCCACCTCCTGTCGCTTCTCACAAAGGAGCCCTCGGGGCATTAGTGGTGAACCTCTACCCACATGGGACCTGTTGGTCCCCCTGACACCTGTCTCCCTCAGGTTGACCCCAGTCACGCTATGGATCACGCTACCATGCCTCCGAGTCTGAATCTGCCCGCCCAGTCAGACTTTGACGGACAGCTACCAGTAGCCCGACATAACATGCAGTGTGCTTCTGAAAAACAAAGGAAATCTTCCAGAGGGTGAATTAAAAGTATCGCCAGAGAGATCATATTTATTCCAACAAGTCTGGTCACTTTCACGGTCTGGTTGACTATTGATTGTCAAGCCCTTTAGCTGCGAGATAAACTTAATGGAATTAAAAAAGTTTTCCAGAATTGACTTGGAAAAGGCCATGGTTGTTGTAAGCATGGAAAAAAGAGTCAAGTGGAAAAACAACAAGACAGAAATCTCCGCCTGGGTGAATCAATATCTATCACCATGTGCAGTACATGATGCTGAAATCTCTATTTGCCTCTGTAAGTGCAGGAATGTAGAGGACAATGCTGTTCTGTGTGAAGCCCACAATGAAGGGTTGGGAGGAAAACAGAAAAATGCTTGCGAGTAATGACGGGCATTTGCATATGTTCCACAAATGGTCATTATACCACAGGAAACCTCTCATGAAGCAATCAATCAATCAATCTTTATTTGTATAGCACCAAATCACAACAAACATTATCTCAAGACGCTTTTACAAACATAGGAGGTCTAGACCACTCTATGTCAAATTATGAACAGAGACCCAACTTCAAGACAGGGTAAGACTCAGTCTGACCCCGACTTAATCCATCATGAGCATTGCACCTTGCAGTATTTAGCTAGTTACAGTGGCGAGGACAAACTTCCTTTTAACAGGCAGGAACCTGGAGCAGGACCAGACTCATGTTAGACAGACATCATGCCTCGACTGAGTTGGGTCTGGAAAGACAGATAGAGGGGAGTAAGAATCAGAGCTACAAAATAAAAATATAATAACAATAACATCAGCTATAAATACAAAAGGACAACAAATAGGCATGACTAATATGTACAGGCTAAAATAATATGATACAAGTGCAGTGCTGGGAGAGAGAGAGAGAGGTGATAGTGAATGTTCCCATAGGAAAATACATTTAGAGAGGAGATCTCAAAAGTGTTTCATTTATGTCTCCTAGACAACAATGAGATCTGTTAGAAAGCAAAATGAGACTTTGAATCTGCATTTTTTTAAATCTTATAACTAATTATTATTTATTTCTCTTATTTTGATTATCATGGTTATATTAATTGCTTTATTCAGCTACTTACCTGTTTACTCATTAGAAGTACATATAAACAATAATTTTATTTAATGTTATTATCTCTTATATTTATTTATTTGTGTGTGTGTGTATGCATGTGTGTATGTATGTATGCATGTATGTATGCATGTGTGTATGTATGTATGTATGTATGTATGTATGTATGTATGTATGCATGTGTGTGTGTGTGTGTATGTATGTATGCATGTATGTATGTATGTATGTATGTATGCATGTATGTATGCATGTATGTATGTATGTATGTATGTATGTATGTATGTATGCATGTATGTATGTGTGTATGTGTATGCATGTGTGTATGTATGTATGTATTCATGTGTGTGTATGCATGTATGTATGTAGGTGTGTATGTATGTATGTATGCATGTATGTATGTATGTATGCATGTGTGTATGTATGTATGCATGTATGTGTGTATGCATGTGTGTATGTATGTGTGTATGCATGTATGTATGTATGTATGCATGCATGTATGTATGTATGTATGTATGTATGTGTGTATGTATGTATGCATGTATGTGTGTATGCATGTATGTATGTATGAATGCATGTATGTATGTATGTATGTATGTATGTGTGTATGTATGCATGTATGTGTGTATGCATGTATGTATGTATGAATGCATGTATGTATGTATGTATGTATGTGTGTGTATGTATGTGTGTATGCTATGTGTATGTATGTATGCATGTATGTGTGTATGTATGTATGTATGTATGTATGTATGTATGTATGTATGTATGTATGTATGTATGTATTTTATTTTATTATTATTATTTTTTTGTATGTGTTTATATATGCTTCCATATGACTCTGTTTAAAACATGAAAATATGTTTGAAATACTGGACCTGTATTGTGAAGCAAAATGAGACTATAGCTTATGTCTCCCGTTTCTCATTCTTGCCCACAGAAAAAAAAAAGTTGTAAAAAGTCTCAGCTTAGTCTCCCTCTCAGTTCAGAAGGAGATCTGGTCACAATCTGAAATGATTCTCAGGTATGTCTCAAGGGTTGTGACTCCTCTTGAGCTCAGGTGGAGAAATCAGGGAGCTCTCTCAACTGTCTCAATCTAACCTCATCCATTTGTTTTTGTCAGACTCAGTTCTTGTGTCTCAAGTTGAGCTCAGACGGAGCAAAGACAGAGCCTGAGCTCATCTTTTCATGAACATTTATAATGCCCTGCAAAATTAAGATTTCAATGTAATCGTCCACAAACTTACAATTCTCATTAAAACATTTGAACCTCTTGCAAGATCAGATATTTAGATGTCAAATGATCTCTTCTTTGACTTCACAATATGGTCCTTCCTTTACAAGTCTGTTTGGAACAAAACTTCACAAAGATTTAGTGGATTTGAGAGAAACTGCAAAAGATAGAGATTTCATACCAGGTATGACAGACGTCCATCCATCCATCTTCTTCCGCTTATCCGGGTCCGGGTCGCGGGGGCAGCAGCCTCAGCAGGGAAGCCCAGACACTCCTCTCCCTGGCCACTTCCACCAGCTCTTCTGGGAGGATACAGAGGTGCTCCCAGGCCAGCTGAGAGACATAGTCACCATAGTACTGATGATGGGCCACAAAAGGGCTGACCAGATTTAGACAGATTATTACAATTAAAGGGGCGGATTCTTTTGGGGCGCTGGTGGCCTAGCGGTCTAAGCGCCCCACATACAGAGGCTACAGTCCTCTTCGCAGGGGTCGCCGGTTCGATTCCCGGCCGGTTGACCATTTCCTGCATGTCTTCCCCTGCTCACTACTCCCCACATTTCCTGTCTCTCATCAGCTGTCCTATCAAATAAAGGCAAAAAGGCCAAAAATATATTTAGAAAATGAGCCATTAATGAGATCTCTCATTTAAGTCTCAAATAAGACTCATGTTATGGTCTCAACTATTTCTCCTAGTGAATTTTAGGAGAAACTAATGAGAACAATTTGAAACTTGATTGAGGCTGAAGTGAGAATCTCAATTTTGTCTCCAGAGACTTAGAAGAGAAAGCCTTGAGCAGTAAAATTTTCCTCTGGGTTGGCTCAGAAAATACAGACGGGTTCTGTTGAATGTGGGGTTCATGTTTCTGGCATCACCGTGCGCCATAGAGGACTCCTCACAATAGCCATGTTCAGTGGATCGAGTTCACTCAATACTGCTGCTGTTTCAACGTGTGTCCTCATTACTCATTCATGCTGGCTCCTGTCAGGTTTAGACGTTTACACCGTGTTCAAATCCACCTAAATAGACTTTCAATCTCTTTATTGAATAAAACGCTTCTCTATTGATTTGAATTTGTGTAAATGTTTATGCTTTGTTTTGGGAAAGTGCCTTAGGCTTTCATATTTTTGGATGCTTTACTGCAAATCTGTGCTAAATCCACATGTATAATTGAAGAGTTCTGGTTCCAAATGAGGGATCAGCGTTTTTAATATTTGCAAACAGATCATAATTAAAAAAACAGGGCCTGTTTACAGCCCTGTTTACAAAAAATACTGATGCAAACAAATCTTTTACAGCACTGCTTAATTAAAGAAGTTTGTTTCCTTTCTCAAGAGTTGCCTGTCAATCAAATCAAGACTCACTTTCCCTCCATTGTCTGCATGCAAGGCGTCTCCCTCTCCCTATACCCTTCACCTGATGTAACCTGCTTCACACTGTACTCTGTACAGTCACACATTCAATCTCTGCAAAGTTACATCAGCCAAACTTTTCTGCTGATGTTGCAAAGCGTTCACTTGTTCCACATAGCGAGCCATGAAAGTGACTCTGTGTTTTACATCCGAACTGCACACAGTAATTTACCCTGCAGCAGCTGCAAGGACCGCACAACAACTTCCAGTTACGGCGAGCTCACTGCCTTTTCATTTTTAACCACTGAGGCGCAAATTTTTACAACACAGGTAATCTTTTTTTTTGTTTTTGCTTAGTGGAAGCAGAGAAGTGTCACTGTCCCCTAAAGTCTGACACTCACTCATGAAGGAAACATAAAGATCAACTTAAGGAGGCATATTTCCAACCAAGTCAGAACAAGGGGTCAAAGGTATTTTCAATGTCAATTAAAATCTTGTAATCAACTGAAGGACAGCCGGGACAGAATCCTCCATAGGACACAGGGCACACCTCAATTTCTAAATGAATCTAGCTCTGACAGATCTCCCCTCTGTAAGAAATGTCAGAAAGAGATGGGAACTTATATTCACTTAATACAGCAATGCCCTATGGTTGCATGTTCCTGGAAAAATGTTAAAAAAATCTTAATCCCTCACAATCAAGCGGCAACCTCCGGTCCCAAAATATGAAGCCCATGCAGAAGTGTTATAAACTGCAATTCATTGAGTGTCCACTAGAGCAGCCATTCTCAACCCTGGGGTCCCGACCCAAATGGGGGTCGCGAGATGATTTCTGGGGGTCGCCAAATAATTTTCGAAAAATATATCTAATATTATATTACAGAATTTCAGTCAGGGAGCCAAATTAAATTTAAATTGGAATTTAAATTATTAAATTGGAGCCATAGTTTTATTTACAACTAATTAAGGGAGTGCAATAAGAACTCAAAGTATATTTTTCAGTTGGTTTTTCAGTATACCTGCACCGTTTTTTCTGTTTCAGCACCGCGGACAGCGCTCATTATCCATTCTCACCGGCAATGCGTGCGTGATTGGGTGGGTGGGGGGGGTCGCGGACACCAGTGCATGTTAAATTGGGGGTCGCGACTCAAAAAGGTTGAGAACCGCTGCACTAGAGGCTGGCTGCAGAAACACCGGAAACCACATACACACCCATTCAAAGAAGACAATCTTTACAGCAGAATTAAACATGTTTACAGCCTGGTAGTGGCCGTTCTGGGGAGGGGCCAACAGGGCCCAGTGACCTTGTAAAAACTGAACCTGGACCCCCCTGTGGCCAATACAAAAAAGCTTAGGTATTGCGCTGAACAGGTGGAACACATGCATGTGGCACTTGGTTCCAGTCCCTTAGAGCGCTAAGGGACTCATGTTGAGTGTAAACAGCCAAACAGCTGCTCTCAGTCTGCATGTTGAACTAGTACACAGTAGTATGGGTGACCCCAAATAGTCGAATATTGGGCCTTGGTCGACTGCCAATCTCATAGTTGAATATTTGCATATGAAACGTGGATCATTCCATTCAAACCATGGGGGTGATCAATGTCTAATTTTACATTATTTTCCTGTTTCCCATAAAAATAGTGTCTCATTTATCCTATTTTGATATAAATATAGACTTATTTAATGTAATTCTGAGAACAGCTCTTGAAGTGTTAAATCTCCTTAAAGTGGTAATTAAATCTCCCCTGGTAATTAAAGGTGGACTCTCCCATTTAGAGGGACCTGTGGAGCAGACGTACCTCAGCGGGCCTTTAAATCTTTCTCCGTTCAAAGCAGCTCAAAATGTCAGAATATAAAACTTCAGCTGATCCTAAAAACTAGTGATGAAGATGAGGAGCAGCTTCATGAAGAGGGCTGTGAGATCAAGAATTACCGGACCACACAAAAACTGTACGGGGCCAAAAGAACGAGGAGGAATACCCAAAGCTGTCTGAAGCCTCAAAAACAATCCACAGCATCCCATCCACCTCCACACCATCAGAGAGGATATTCTCAAAGACAGGATTTACAGTCAACAAAGCAAGGAGCGCACTTCTGCCCGTACACACGATGGTTTTCCTCACGTACAATTTGAAAAGACTCAAGCGGACAAAGACGTGATGAAAGACTGTTTTAAAAGGTTCTGTTAAGAGATTTAAAAACCCTTTAGCTGGTTCAGGTTTGATTTTGAACATTATACAAATGTTTAGCCTGAAGTTGGACAAACTACTCTCCGCAGTGCTGCTCTCTGCTGTGTCAACACTGTTTAAATATCTCCTGATTCCTTATTCTGTAACGTCGCATTGTTCCATGTTTAACAGATGGGGCCTTATTCAAGTTTTCTCTCCTTCATCACCTCGTTGTTTTTGCAATATAGATTTAAAAAATCTATGTTTATACTTATAATATTCTGTTGTCCCTTTTACTTTAAGCTATGAGTCTCTTAATTGTAAAGGGTTATGTGTAATATTGTCATGCGGTCACCATCATGCAGACTTTGGGTCAATAAGGAAAAACAACAACATTCCACTATTCGTCGACTATGGGCAAAATCTGATGAATCAGATTCGACTAAGCAAATCCTTAGTCGGGCTCACCCCTACACAGTAGTATATATGTCTAGTATAAAGGGATGCACTGATGTTTTGCCAGTTTGTTCTCAGCCGGTCCTCGCCTTTCTCAGTGCCTTTTGTCAGGGTTTAATGTGTCCCTCTGACAACACCCTTGGCCCCAGCGTGGCCCCCCCAGTAAAATTGGTCTAGAATCGCCACTGCAGCCTGATACAAAAAACGACTTCGGTCTACATAGCTAATTTCTCTATCAGCACACACTGTATGGAGGGTGAATTTTTTTCTAAGATGTTAAGATTACAAGTTTTGCCCAAATAAGGACATGACTGACTTGATTGACAGGCGGGAACACATAGCTGTTAACTATGAGGCTCAAACCCTGCCTCTTTATGTCACACTCTGCCTGGTTGAGTTCTGCATTTCCAATATGGCTGCCACCGCCGCCAGTCGGCTTCAAAACAGCTCTCAGGAATAGATGGGTGACGTCACGGATACTACGTCCATTATTTATACAGTCTATGCTCACAATACATTCTCCTACTGAAATTGTTATCACTAGCAAGAAGGTGTATTCTGTTACAATGGATTAAAGAAAAACCACTAACAGTAACACGGTGGTACAGAGAACTATACAAGGTCATACCAATGGAAAGACTCTCAGTGAAGTTAAAAGGGAACAACAGATATTTTGTTAAATCTGGCAACCAGTCTTAGTTTATGTACCTTATGAAATTACTGACTTGTTACAGCAAGGTGAGTACCTCCCAATTGAACCTTCTTTCATAAACACTGGGCTGAATTGGAGTCTCATATCTCCTTCTTCTGCTTTTGCAGAATATCTTTTGCCCTCTCCTTCTCTTAGGAGGGTTTGTGGCACGTTGCCAGATATCTGTTGATCTCTTTCCCAATGTGTGTTTTACTACTTTTGAAGCATATGCTATAAATTGTTGTTTTCTGTTTAAGAGTCATGATCTGATGTCGGGTCATTATATTCTTGCTTTGCTAATTATTTCAATGCTTTGTCTTTGCTGGTGTTCTGTTCTGTGTTTTGCCTCGCACTGATTTGTACTGTTATTTCTTTTGTTGATGTCCACTTTGAAAATTAATAAAATATATAAACACATAAGGAGCCATATTGTTCTTCTCATGAGTCCATCCCCATAACTCACATATCATCTCCAGCACAATATGCTTCCTTATTAGATCCACATTGATGTGAATTGAAGCCTCAGATTACAGGAAGTCTGGGTTAATTTTACCCCTAATTTGCTGCGCCCGACAAAAGGCTGAGTAATCTGATCCGGGGACTTTGTTGTTCCAGATGTGTGGATTAGAATAGCCTCTCTATTCTCAGCCTGAGAGATTACGTGCATGTCTTTGCCAACACCTTTTTCAATGTGTTTTTTACAGCCAGAGCTGTGCAAACAAAGCTAGCTAGGCTTCAACTAAACGCCTGTTGTTACAGTCTGGAACATGAAGATGTTTGCATTAAGCGACAATCATTTCCTCACTCTTGTTTTTGATTATATGTGCTTACGATGGAGTTTGGCGGTCGTCTCTTGGCTGTTGTCTTTCATAATTCATCAAAAGCAGCAGTTTGGTCGGTGGCCAACTTTTGGAGACAAGACTCTACATGTACTCTCCTCATTTTGTCGCAGGAGGCTCTCTAGTTTATCATTTCTATATTGTGTTATAGAAAGGTAGTGTTGTATGATAAGAGAGAGGAGTCCACATTGGGTTGTAAGGATGGGTCGAACAATGCAGGTGACTGTTTTGTATATATATTTTATTCATTTTTACACATAACAAACACAGAACAAGACAGCACAGACGTAGTCAAATTACTTAAAAAAAATCTAAATATATACATATAGAAACAATAATAACATACATGGGTCATAATAACATACATCATATCAGATACAATCGTATGAATTACATGTCAAAGGAAAAAAATAAACAAGACTATGATGTATTTCTGAAAATAAAATGTGGGCACCCTTTCTGCAGCAAGCCAACCAGATCAGTGGGAAGATGATCTATGAAGGGTTGCCAAATATAAAATAGATTGTCATTGCCCTTTAATTTAGCAGGTGACTGGGGTTTGATGTGAGGGGTCTGAGACTCTGGAACCATCTGCCCGAGGAGATCAGGTCTGCTGAGCTCTTTTAAATCCCTCCTTAAAAAGGGCTTTTATTTTATTTTAACCGTCTTAGGAAATATATTTTAAAATAATTGTATTACTTTATGAGTTATTTTACAGGAATTTTATGTCTTTTAAAATGTTTTATTTCTTTATCTTGACTGTTTTATTTTGCTGCCCATGTGAAGCACTTTGTAACTTGGTTTTTGCTCTACAAAAAGTGCTCTACAAATAAAATTATTATTAGTTAATGTGAATATTTGTGTTTGAAAATGTTATGATTTGTTATATAATGAGTGTCACACTCAGACCAGGTCGAAAGGCTGACTCCACACTGCACCACAGGCCTTCTCTGACTGAAAAAGGGAGTCGTCCAAACTCAAAATGTAAGGAAAAAGATAGCAAGACAAAGTATATTTGATGCAAAAATGTGATGTATTTTATTGCCCTTAAAGACAGTCCATGGATACATGGGAAAACAAAGAAAACTGCAGCAGAAAATATTCACAAAGTACTGGCCAATAACCTTCATTACCTCCACACCACACCGCACCACACCACACCACACCACAGCCCTTCTCTGACTGCTTAGGCAGTGTAGGTTCCCTCCTTTTAAAGGCTAAGCCCCTCCCACTGGACCATACCATCTTTAAGTTGAGTTGAATCCAAAGTAATCAATTAAACCATACCAGTTATTTTCCATGTCCAAATACCATGACAAAGTCAATTTACAATTATATACCACACATAAATGGGAGTCATCAAAACATTAACATAACACCCAAACCAGAAATGAGCTTACAACCCCCTTTAACACTCCCCTCAGCAGGTATGGTGCAGTATGGTGCTCCCTACTGGCTACTCAGGCACTATAAAACACAGCCTGAAGCTTTGCTCAGGTCCTTTGCCACTGCCCAGCACCAGAAAGTACTGTGGTAAGGGAAGAGGTACATAATTAGACACAAACAAACCCATGGTATACAACCTTTAAATGATAAAGTCAACTCAAAACCATAACAGTGTGTTTGTATGTGTTTCTGGGACAATAGCACAGGAAGGTGTTAATTGTAGTCCAGTGTGTGCACCCGCCAAACTACTGTTAGCATGCTACCTGGCTAACATGTGGCATGTGAAATGAGTGACTGTGTGGTGTTCTGGTGTGGTGTGTTACCAGTGGCAGGGGACACCGCCACAATAATAATAATAATAATACATTTTATTTATGTAGCACTTTTCACAGAACTCAAAGACACTTCACAAATAGCACACAATAAAATAAACAAATTAGAAACACAGTGGATATAAAAACATTAACAGTTAAAGAAGTTCCGAAGAGGTGTGTTTTGAGGTGGGATTTGAATGTTGGTAGGTTGGTGGAGTTGCGTATGTGTTTGGGGAGGGAGTTCCAGAGGGCGGGGGCAGCAATGGAGTAAGCCCTGTTGCCCCAGGTTCGGTGCTTGGTCCTACAGGGTGTGGAGAGGAGGTTTTCATTGGAGGAGCGGAGAGGGTTGTGAGGGTGAAGCAGGTCAGTGAGATAGGTGGGGGCCAGGTGATGGAGGGCTTTGTAAGTCAGGAGGAGGAGCTTGAAGTGAATGTGTTGGGGGACAGGAAGCCAGTGGATGGGGGCTGATGTGATCACGGGAAAGGGAGTGAGTGAGTAGACGGGCAGCTGAGTTCTGGATGCACTGGAGTTTATTGAGGACTTTGGATGATGAGCCATATAAGATGCTGTTACAGTAGTCAATTCTGGAGGTGATGAAAGAATGGATCAGGGTTTCAGCTGCAGGGAAAGAGAGTAGTGGGCACAAGGGTGCATATTTTCGCTATCTCCTCCTAGGGATTTTCTCCGATTCAGTCCAAACGACATTCTATAGTAGACCCATTGATGATTCAAAATCATTAAAGGAATTCCGTTCAGATTAAAATTGTGGCCGTGGCAGACTTTGAGGCCAGGCATAAAAAAAAATTGATTTTGGGGATTTTAAAATGTACTCAATCTCACCAAATCCAACACACTCATCACGCCTGGGGAAAATTGGGACATTTTATGGGTGTCTCAAAAAAAGTCAAAAAAATGTGCTCACTAGCGCCCCCTACAGTTTTCAAAAACCCCTCCCCATAGAGGTTATTTTGAGCTACATGCTTGAAAATGAATACGCATATTCATGGCATCAGGACGCACAAAAAAGCCTCTTGCACCTATATCCCAAACTCAACAGGAAGAACGCCACCTAGCTTTGAAAATTCAAAATAGCATCCAAATAAGGGTGCATACTTTTGCTAACTCCTCCTAGGGCTTTTCTCCGATTCAGTCCAAATTAAGGGCAACCTATAGAAGACACATTGACGATTACATTCTTTTTAAAGGAATTCCGTTCAGACTAAAATTGTGGGCGTGGCAGGCGTTAAGGCGGTGCATCAAACGCACATACAGCTTTTAATGTGAAGAATGATGCCCAAATAAGGGTGCATACTTTTGAGATCTTGTCCTAGGGTTTTTCTCCAATTCAGTCCAAACAAGGCACATTCTATAGCAGACACGTTGACGATTAAAAATTATTAAAGGAATTCTGTTCACACTAAAATTGCGGGCGTGGCACACTGTCAAGTTTGGAGGTTTTCTTGGCAATCTGCCAAAAGCTTGGAACACTTGCACCACCTAAGGCAGTATACACTCTCAGATCTTGCTTTCACATCATGTGGTGGCGAAGACCAGGCTGGGGTTTACATGTGGCGGTGGCTCACATAGGCAGCGGCTCCAGGTGTGCTAGGCCCCGTTCATCGCCGCTTGCGGCTTTTGATTTATTATTCTTACCTGATTGAAGAAGTCATTATTTAAAAGTTATGTACATCTATAACCAGATGTACACCTGCAGAGCTATGAGAGTATTAGCAGCAGTTTATTACATGTAACAGGAGTGTTCAGTGTGGAGATAAAGACACTGACGTAGACTTTCATCCCACGTAGACTTCCAGAAATTAACAGGAAATTAAGTTGTGTTTTGACTCCATGTTGGGCCGTCTCCCTATCTCCCCCACAGCCGCCATGTTCCAGATAATGATGTCCTCTGCATTTTGTGCCGTGGAACACTTCCCCGGCCATTCATCAAAGTCCACTTCCCTGTGTACGCTCTGTCATGTCACACTTTCCTCCGCTGCCTGGATGTGAGGCGCACGAGGACTCCGCTGTAAGGCCGGAGCGCTGCTTGTCTTGTGACGCCCGGCTCCTTCTGGTGAGAAATGACACTCAATTTGTTTCCCATCATGCTACCTGGGTAGTCCCGTATGATTAACGTACCCCTTGCCAAGTGACCCGTGACGTGTTTTTCCTCCCGTTTTGACCGGGTGTGCTCAAGCAGGCAGAGCACACGGAAGCCTCTGAGTCATCCTCGGCGTATGGTAAACTGGATTTAACCTCACTTTTTTCCTCTTCATTTCCCCGCTGCACACACATCTGGCAGAGTGTGCACTCCTGTTGGTCTTTTTAACGTAACATAATTTGAGAACTCCTTGGAAAAACTGTTGGCAAGGCTTTTAAAGTGTAAAGATTTGCTCTATTTGCAATTCAGCTCACTGGAGAAAAACCTTTCTGACACCATTACTTTTTCGAACAGAGTGATGTACTTTCATACTTTCAAGTGCGGCGGCTGAAAAAATACGGCAACATGCAGAAACCAGCCAGGTGAGCTCCTCACACCAACTGGAAATATGATAAGGAGAAAAAGAAAATTCAAATCCATGTGTGTTGTACGAGAAAATGAGAAAATGCTTCATGTAATGCGACTTCAGCTGAGTGATTCTGCTGGTGATAGATAAACAAATGAAAGAGAGATGCTGCAGGAAGATGGGCAGTGTAAATTAAGAGCATGGGAGGCAGAGAAGAGGAAAAGAACGGGGCCGGGTCCCTCACAGATGTGTGAAATGTGTTCTTGTTGGCCTTTGGGGAGGAAAATTGGAAAGACTAGACGACAGTTTGGGGAGGCACAGAGGGAAAGAGCAGATCTGTCTTCCACTGAGACCTTGTCTGTGAAAAGAAGATATGGATGGGACATGCTTATAGATCCATGGACAAAACACGGCATGCATGTGTGAGCACACACACACACACACACACACACATAATACACACACGAGCAGCACAAACTTCCCTAAATACAACTCCCTTACTTGAAAGGAGAGGCAGAGCCTTCACAGAGCTGAAAGAGGGAGAAATCATGATGGAGTGAACAGCGTGAAGTTGCAAATGTGAGCTTGGGGAGCAGAGAAAATAGCTGTGGATGTCACATGCTAAACTGAGTATCTTCTGTGGATGTCTGCTGTGAGAATCAAAGAGATGTTTGGAACCACATTTATCAAATGAACTTTGTAAAAGTTGTTCTCTTTGGAAATTGGGTGTTGGAAATCATGATGCACGGTTTTGACCTTATAAATACGATCCTGCTGTAGTTGACTCTGCAGTAAGTTAGCCCCATAAACGGATCTGTCTGCAGGAGTTTACTTTTATATGCACAGAGGAGGAACATCAGGAGAGAGTGTCCTTCATTTCTGCACAAAGATAGAGTTTTCAGGTGTCTTTGCTTTCTCATTACTTGGGCCTTCATGCACTCGAGTGGTTTTTGCCATTTTATGTTGCATTGTTTGGACAGACTTTGCAATTTGAAGACCAAATATTTAATTTGTAGCCACAGGAATTATCCACTCTGTCACTGGTGCATATCCCACAAAGACAGTCTCAACCAAGTGGCACCCTCTGGGAATGAAAAATGCCGCCAATACAGAAGTTCTAAAAATGCAGTACCTCTGATGTCCACTTGATGCAAGCTGCAAAAGCCAATTCATCCCCATTAACACCCAAATTAAGATGCTAATTATTAACTCAACTCAACTCATTTTTATTTATGTAGCACCCATCATACATTCAAGCATGCAACCCAAAGTGCTTCACAAAAGAACAGAGACAGAAAACAACAGCAATAGATAAAATGATACAAGGCTAAAACAAGATAGAGGAATGTGATATGAAATACTTTAAAAAATAAAACTTAAGGGGCGCTGGTGGCCTAGCGGTCTAAGTGCCCCACATACAGAGGCTACAGTCCTGGTTGCAGGGGTTGCCAGTTTGATTCCCGGGCAGTCGACCATTTCCTGCATGTCCTCCCCCACTCTCCACTCCCAACATTTCCTGTCTCTCTTCAGCTGTCCTATCAAATAAAGGCAAAAAGGCCAAAAAAATAAAACTTAAATTGAAACAGAATAAAGTGGTGGGACAATAGACAAGTAAATCATTGTTGAAAGTTTTTTCAAGGATGAATAATTAAAATAAATAAATAAATAAATAAAAGCATTTAAAGTACAATAAAAAAGGTTTTCAGAGTAAGAGGACAACATCACATTGGGGAAATTAGAAAAGTGGGAAAAAAATTTGTACATTTATATAGATAGATAGATATTTTTTGCCCTTTTTGCCTTTATTTGATAGATCAGCTGAAGAGAGACGGGAAATGTGGGGAGTAGAGAGAGGGGGAAGTCATGCAGGAAATGGTCGACCCCTGTGACGAGGACTGTGGCCTCTGTATGTGGGGCGCTTAGACCGCTAGGCCACCAGCGCCCCTAATACAATTAATTAGTTGGATAAAAACTACAAATAATGAATAGAAATAGAAGTAAAAACACTTATAAAGATTGTAAGAGCCAGATTCATGTTTTTGGGTCAAGCTGTGAAACACATTGTTTATTGTGCCACAAGGTGTCATCGTTTTGCTCATTAAGGGCACAGGTATAAAAGTATGTCACCGCCTGGGTATCAGATGTGTGTCTTGACTCGGAAGGGCAGTTGGTTTTTGACCGTTGTTGCGTTATCACGTTGTCACGTTGTTGCCTTGTCACGTTGTTGCCTTGTCACGCTGTTACGTTGGATGCTGTGACGCTGCGTCTGCAGGCGGCATGGAGAACCGCGTCTAAAATGTTTGTTCGTGCAATGAAGGAGAAACTTGTGGACGCTGTCTAACTGTTCGTACGGTGATGCAATAAATGGATTGTATGGTGCTGCAAACCAAAGTTACGCCTAAGACCTGTTATTTCAACAACTACAGTAAATGGTATTGTATGGACAAACATATGACAGTACAACGCGTCAGCCAAGTCATACCCGGGAGTAATCAAAACACACCGGCAGCTTTAGTACAGGACTAAGCTTCTATAAAGATGAAGTCACATAAAAGCAGCCATTGGACCCCAATGGGTGACATCACTGAAACTACGACTCTGTCTTATACAGTCTGGGGTCAAAAATGTCAAAAGCATCATAATAGATTTGAAACTCTTTCTCAAGGAGAGATGAAGTGGAAGTAACCTCTGTCTGTAAGCTACAGGGAGAGCTTAACCAACAAACGACAGAGAAAAAAAGCTGCATTATTTTCAAATGTAGTGTCTTTTATTTGATTTAAGGTCATAATAAATCAGGTATACATCAGTCTCGCAAACATGATACAAGTTTAAATTAGCTAAGCACTGAAGCAGCGAGCGCAAATGTCCTTCAGAGAGGAACTTTTTCTTCATACTGTCAATACGTTTCATTATTTTCAGTTTCTTCTTTTGTAAGATTCAAACCGTCCATCTCATGACCCCGGGGTCGTGCATTGGAGTGTTTTTCAATCTAGTATAATAGCAGCAGTTACATAAACTATGATAAGGAACGCAGTGTATAATGTATATAATATAAGGAATAAGGTCACCACTTTACTTCCTGTGTAGTGTTATATGTGTGCATTGCATTTTTTGAGATTTGAAGGTTAAAACTTTCACCATAAGACGTCTGAACAGTGTGTTTGTGTGTTTTTGTTGTAAATACGTCTCAGGGTTTTTATCTTAACCAAGAGCTCTTTCTCTGAGAATATTCCTGTGGCACAACAACCGAGTCCTGGAACCAGCCCAACCTGTGTCCATGACCCCTATCAACACTGTCTGGGAGTAACTGCTATGAAAAAAAAACTCTCCATGGAGAAAAGTTAGTGAAGCTCAAAGGGTTCAAAGGGCTTAGATTAGAGTTATGGCAGAAGATTAGAAAGAGAAAACAAACTGTAGGTAGAGGCAGAGTAAATTCTCTGAACTAGAAACTGTACCCCCTTGAAGTGAGAGAAGAAAATACACCGAGCGAGACATGAGAGACTAAGCAGAACCTAATTTAAATCCTGCTTTATTTTAGAGGTACAATGGAAAAAAGACCACAGAGGATTCACTCATCAAACAACCCCGGAAACGTCTCCATGGGTTGGGGAAGAAAAAAGGAATAATAATTGTGTACACTCTGAAGGTCTAAGATTTGTCATTATAGAATGGAAGAACAGAGGGAGGGAAATAATAAGCCAGGGATTTCTAACGTTATTTAAAGAAGTTCTAATCATTAGTCCGCTGTGCAGCGCGGTCAGAGAAGCCACCAAGGCCTCCTCCTGTGAAAAGAACATGATCAAAGAGGATGAAGGTTAAATAAGTTTACTGTGCAGTAAGACAGGGAAGCTGACAGAGGTTTTCTACGCTCCTCACTTTATGACTAAGAAGACAAAATATTCAGTGTGAGAAGACAAAATGGAAGAAATCAAATGTTCAAATGTTCAAATCTTTAAATGACATGAATATGAAGACTGTGGGTGAATAAAAAGAAGCACTATTCAATGGTCTCTGGGAACGACTGGATGATTAATCGAATAGCCGCCCTGCATCTGCTGGTTGCCTTGCTCTCTTTGCATAATACTTATTGTAGAACTATGGTACGCTAATTTGCACAGGACACCAATGTTGTTTATCTTTTTTAGAAGTTCCTCACAGAACTTTGCAACAGCTGACAAAGTCTCTGCAGTTTTCTATGATTCTTAATCTCACAGAACCACAAATGTTGCACCAGTGCCTGGCATCAATGCACTCTTCTTCTTCTTCTGTTTTTAAGTGGTAGTAAGCAAAGAGCTTTCAAAAGGGGCTACAGCTACTTGCTTTTTGATTATTTATAAGCTAATGAATGTTTGAGTATTTCAAAAATCATGACTCATCCTAAGGTCCAACTCCTCTGCAGCTTCATCATGACCCTAAACTCCCAAACATCCCCAAACTCAAGCATCAGATTAGTGCATGCAAGACTCAGCTGTTCAGTTAGCTCTGAAATAAATGCAAATATTCTTAATTTCCAAATCTTTTAACATTTCAAAGAAGCTGCAGTTTGGCTTCTGCAGCAAACCTACTTGTTCAGGTCCATGGTTTGGATTTAATTGAGTCTAACCCTTTTTGATTCAACACATGTATGCACCAAACACATCTAATATCTGTGCATATCTTTTGTAGAATACCTGATCTAAGCCTTGGTTATTCCTTTATTCAGATCCCAATTAGATGCCACTAACGCAGCAGCTACTCTTCCTGGGGTCCACATAAAACAAACATAACATACACAATATACATGAAATACAAAAACTGAAAATGCCACAGACATAAAATAGATACACTTTTTGAAGAAATCAGTATTTTAGGGGCTTGCAATAAAAGTTCTTTGCAATTATTGGTCTGCAGATACATCTAAGGCTGTAATGCTGTCAAGACCGGATAAGATGATTGAAATAGCTCCACTGCCTGCATATGTATATATGATATGACCCAACATCAAGACAGGATAAGATCCAGTCCCCTCTTACAGACAGGACTCAGTCTGATCTCATTTTAATCCAGCATGAGCAGAGCACTTTGCAGCATTTAGCAAGTTACAGTGGCAAGGACAAACTTCCTTTAACAGGCAGAAACCTCCAGCAGGACCAGACTCATAAGACCGAGTTGGAGAGAGGGATAGAGGAAGATGAAGAGAGAGAGAGAGAGATGATAGTGGTGAGACAGATAGTAGTAGCTGTAGCAGCTTGAGTCTGGCATGTCTACAGCAGCAGGACGTTCATCTACTGCAGAGATCCAGATGAACCTACGAGACAAGGGAGCTCAGGGACTCCAGAAAGGTCTATGGTTAGTAACTTTAATGTGACTGGAAGAGTAATATGATGTGTAGCCTTTCTGGTACTATCTTTTATGGCCACCCCTTGTACTGTACACCTTCTTGTTTGCTGCTGTAACTCCATGAATTTCCCCGTTGTGGGACGAATAAAGGAGTATCTTATCTTATCTTATCTTATCTTAATAGTTGAGCTCAGCCTACAGTTGCTTTAACAGTTTTCAGGTATGGACGGATCCACTGCTCATGACCAATTTGCAGATACTTGCCCCAACCCCTTATGTTAGTCATTTATCCAAGCAAACCTCCAGCAGGACCAGACTCATGTTAGACACACATCTGCTGAGACTGACTTGGAGAGAGGGATAGAGGGAGTTGAAGAGAGAGAGATGATAGTGGTGAGACGATTAGTAGTAGTAGATAGTCGAACCTAAGAGACAAGGGAGCTCAGGGACTCCATAAAGGTCTATGGTTAAATCTGGACATGCCCTGGTTTCATGCAACATCAGGACAATAACTGAGAGAACAGTGTTCAGAAATGTTGCTTTTAGGTAGCAACAGAGTTTAGAGTTACCCAAGCTGCTTTTCTTAACTTGGCATAGGAGGTCTGGAGTTTCACAAAAATAAATAAACTGCACCAAAAGTATCAAACTCTCACCACCAGTTGTTGAAGTACTTCTCCAGGCGTCCTTGAGTTCGCCTGAACAGAGCTTCCTCAGCTTTGCTGGCACAGTGTGTGGTTCCTTCCACACCACAGCACAGCATATTGTTTGTGATCTTCTGTTGGTAATGAACACTCACTCCAAAACTTATTTCAACACATCCTTAAATTCTCTGCAAAAACCACTGCACTGAATATCCTGCAAATACACCACGGTGCTTTTGCAGCCTTGTTATTATTACATCTTTATCTGAACCCACCCTGCAGTATTAAAATCTAAGACAGAGTAATGTGCTTTGTCTTCATACTTACATTTCTGTTATTCCTATTTGGAATAAGCTAAACACTGGCAGATTTTCATAGCTAGTGAGAATAATTGTGTATGTCATGGGTGATATAACTTTATCTGCAGGCTCCCGGCTGTTAATATAAAACAATACTAGACACAAAATTTGTATGAGCACTTTAAATATGATATTGATTCTGCAATATATCCAAGTGCTTCCTTTTTTATTGGTTCTCACGCGGTAGGCTTTGAAAAATGCCGTAGACCTCTTATCACACAGATTAGAATGGATTGCTTTTAATATTACCTCCAATAACGTCTCTTTGTTCCAAATGGCCATTTCCATTCGATGCATGAAAAGTCAACTTCCATTTGACAAGACATTTAGCACGGCTTATGTGGCACAAACTGTGCAGAAAGTTTCAAACTGAACTTCAGGAGGAAAATTTAGAGGGATATTTGTGGGTGTCCTCTCAGAAATAAGGGTATTTCTGGATCATTACATGCATTTCTCCCTTCCTGTATATCAATAGGCAGACTGTTACATTTCCCGCTCTGCCATTAGTCAGAGTGGTCTAATTTAAAGTAGGGACACTATTGGGTTTTGTGTGATAAATGACCCGTGTGAGACGACCCACAGTGGTTAATGGAGGGAAAGGTTTCAGTTACAAGCAGTTAGAATACAAATATCCTGCTTTTGACACTGGAGATGAGGTATCACTCACTGTCTGTACAGTCAGGTCTATGATTCTCTGCAATAACATTCATTCACAGAGTCTTTCAGAAACGCTTCTGCATGGTACAGTTTGTTCCTGCAGGATAGGTTTCATCTTTTTCATACTGTATCTCATTTTTAGAGTGAAACTGATGCATGTTCCATTTTCTACAACCATTTATGTAATATACAGAGATTGAATGTTTGGAAAAAATAAACATTTTCTACATAATTCTGCTTAAATGCATCCGAGAGGCTTCATTCTTTTGCAATACTGCTGCACATTCATTAATAATGACATAACATTATATAGACAGGGGCAAAGGGGTGCTCCAACTATTACAGCTGGTGCATTGTTTTTTTTTGCAAGTCTTCCTTCTTTTGTGTCACCCAAGCAGCAACTTCCAGCTTTAAAATATGAAGCCCATGCAGAAGTTCCAGAAACTGCAGTTCATTTAGTGTCCACTAGAGGCTGGCTGCAGAAACACCAGAAACCACATACACACCCATTCAAAAAGGACAATCTTTACAGCAGAAATAAACATGTTTACAGCCTGGTTCAAAAAGTGGTTTTGGTCTGAATAGCTCATTTCTCTATCGGCACACCCTGTATGGGGTGTGAATTCTGTTTTGCCCAAATAAGGGCATAGCTGAATTGATTGACAGGCGGGCACCCTGTAGCTGTTAGCGAAAAGGCTAAAGGCCCGCCTCTTTACCTCACACTAGCTTGGATGAAGTTTGGTTGAGTTCAACATTTCCAATATGGCACCCACTTCCTAACAGAGTTTAAGGAACAGACGGATGACATCAGGTGTACTACGTCCATTTATTTATTCTCTAGTTCAAATTTTAGTCATTTTTATTTATTTTATTTTGTTTGTTCATTAAATGTAAGTACAGCATCTTATTTTCTTTTAATGGTTTAATATTTTAGTGTTTTATTAGCTTAGAAATATATTTTATTTTGGTGATTTTAATTTCCTGTGTTGAGTTTTAACATGTTATGTTCAGTTCTTTCAGCAACTTCTTTTTTCTTTTTTCTTTATTTATTTTATTTTCATTGTTATTATTATTATTGTTGTTGCATATACTGTATTGTGTTCTTAACCTTAGTATTATGGGGTGGGTTTGGAGTCAGGGCTGGGGTTGGGATTAGAATGGGGGGTCCTTTTATTTATATATATATATATATATATCTTTCTTTTTTAAATGTATTCTATTTTAAGTTGTTTTTATGTACAGCACTTAACAAAGATTGATGTTTCTGCAGAATGTTTTGCACATCAACATTTTTGCGTTCATTCTGCAAAGATTCAATGCTTCTCTCAAGTATTTAATAGACTTTTACAATCTGTTGGCTGATGTTAGACAGACTCTATGAAGCCATTGAAAGTACCCTCAGAAGTTAATACAGTTCAATTCTGATCTCAATAGTTTCTTATATAAATATCCTACACACTGCAGAAACTTCCTCTCTATCTTAAGAATATTCCTCTTATTCTTAATCTGAACCATTCAAAAGTTTGTATTGTGTATTTCTTCTGTACTTATTGAATAAACAATGCATCAAATCCCTCTGTAGACAAGTGATAGCCTCTGGATGCTGTCAGGCTCAATGTTACCACTTAGTATGTTCAGGTCTGGTGAGTCTCAACAGGAAATCACTTGTGACAAACTGAGCAGTGATCTCAAAATATGGTTTCAACATAGTCTCAGCACCTGACTGCATGATAAGGACAAGGGACTGGGCTGTCATTGGCCAAGCCTTCCAGTATTACCAATTCAGTGTTTCTAACCCAAAACCTTCTGACTGGATTATGCAAATTCATAGTGTATCATTGTATCATGTGCTCACTGTTATTCACATGACTTGCACATTTTAAAGGGAGAGTAGATTTTTTATCTGAACAGCTCTGACCCAAGTTTCCTGTTGCGTGTAAGTGCAGGATCACTGTTTCAATAACAACTACAAGCTGTTCTCACGGTGACATTTTTAACTTCTGGCATCCATCGTCCTTTAAATAAACCAAAGACCTACACACCCCGTGATGCTGCTTGACCTCCAGCAACTGGGGTGGGACTTCTGTTGTGCTTTGATATTCATGACAAATGGATGAAATGGGAAACAAAGTCATGAGATTCTACGGCACGAAGGATGTCATCATTTAATGGATGATGCTCCAGAAAGAAATTTTAATCTTGTAACAAATCTGAGATGAGTAAAGCAGTCAAGGATCAATAAATGCACCCTATCTTGATGATCATATTTTTTGAAGTAGCTGTGTTGTGTTGTGAATGTTCGACGATTATTCGAATAATCATAGAATAGATACAAGGGATGACCACAATTAATCGATTATCAATTAATTGATTGTTAAGAAATCACTCGAAACACACATTTTTGTTTTCAATTTTCCATCACGTTGAACAAACATCATGTGGTCTCATATTACACTCCGCTATCAGGGAGGTGTTTGAAGTTTAAAGCATGTTTGGATGTGAATCAGCTGTTTAAAGGTGTTGCGCACAGCGGAGACGCTCAGCTGGCGGCTGCGGCTGTGCGTCAGGTCTCCACGTGCGTTTTTAAAAAACAGGATCAATACGCGACTGCTGCCAACAACGACACAGACACGAATGTTGAAAACTTTAAACAGGACATTTCCCCAATAGAGTTAAATCTATCCAGTTTAAGATACCCCGACGACACCCAACTCTACCTTTCCACCAAAACAATCAGCGCTGCCACTGTTTCCACCCTCACCACCTGCCTATCTGCAATAAAATCATGGATGACCACCAATTTTCTAAAACTCAATAGTAACAAATCTGAAATCATCATCATCGGCACCAAATCCCTCCTCCCCTCCGCCCAGGACTTCAAGCTCTCCATAGACGGTCACTCAGTCATCCCCTCCCCTCAGATCAAGAACCTTGGCGTCATCTTCGATCAGACTCTCTCCTTCCAACCCCACATCCGTCACATCACCAAAACTGCCTTCTTTCACCTCCGCAACATCGCCCGCCTCCGTCCCACTCTCTCCAAATCCGCTGCTGAAACCCTAATTCATGCTTTTATATCCTCACGACTCGACTACTGCAATAGCCTCCTGTATGGTCTTCCCTCCTCCCATCTACAAAAACTACAATACGTACAAAACTCTGCTGCCCGGCTACTCACCCACTCCCGCTCCAGAGACCACATCACCCCTGTCCTTCAACAGCTCCACTGGCTCCCCGTAAAACAGCGCATCCATTTCAAGATCCTGCTCACCACGTACAAATCCCTCAATAACCTGGCCCCCCCATACCTCACTGACCTTCTCCAGTATCAATCAATCAATCAATCAATCTTTATTTGTATAGCGCCAAATCACAACAAACGTTATCTCAAGATGCTTTTACAAACATAGGAGGTCTAGACCACACTATGTCAAATTATGAACAGAGACCCAACTTCAAGACAGGGTAAGACTCAGTCTGACCCCACCTTAATCCATCATGAGCATTGCACATCGCAGTATTTAGCTAGTTACAGTGGTGAGGAAAAACTTCCTTTTAACAGGCAGAAACCTCAGGCAGAACCAGACTCATGTTAGACAGCCATCATGCCTCGACTGAGTTGGGTCTGGAAAGACAGATAGAGGGGAGTAAGAGAGAGAGGTGATAGTGATGAGACGAGTCGTAGAAGCTGTTGCCGCTGGAGTCCAGCACGTCCGTATCAGCTGGAGTCCAGATCGTCCGCAGCAGGAGGACGTCAACGGCAGCTCAGAGGAATCTACGAGACAATGGAGCTCAGGGACTCCAGAAAGGTCTATGGTTAGTAACTTTAATGGGACAGGCAGAGTTAAAGTAAGTGATGAAGGGGTTGGGGGGAAGAAGGTGAGCTAGGATCCCAGTGTGTCAGTGTGCCAGTTCCCCCGGCAGTCTAGGCCTATAGCAGCATGACAAAAGCTGGTCCAAGCCTGATCCAGCTTAACTATAAGCTTTATCAAAAAGGAAAGTTTGTAGTACTACCACCCCTCCCGCCGTCTCCGATCCTCTGACTTCAACCTCCTCACTCCCATCACTAAATCCAAGCACCGTACCTTGGGGGACCGGGCCTTTGCCATAGCCGCCCCCACCCTCTGGAACTCTCTCCCCCCACACATCCGTGCTTCTGACTCACTTCTTTCATTTAAGAAACAGTTAAAAACTTACCTTTTCAAACAGGCATTCCCCTCACATTAATTTTTCCACCTCTTCCCTCGTCGTCTGCTTGTCTTGTATGTCTTTATTTGTATTTATTTATTTATTTGTAAAGCGTCTTTGAGTTATTTAAAAGCGCTATATAAAACTTAGATATTATTATTATTATTATTATACTACACAGGGCTCATGTGTCCCCTTCACTTCGTCATAAATTTAATGCTGCTTGTTCCCCCCTCTGTCTGAAGTGTAAAACAGAAGCAGCTACTCTAACTCACTGCCTGTGGTCTTGCTGGAAAATACAAAGATTCTGGCACCTCATAGGTCAAGAAATTAATAATATCTGAGCCACCAATCTAGAAAATGACCCATTATGTATGCTCCTTGGAACACGAAATCGAAATATTACTAACAAATATAAAGAAAATCTTTATAATATTTTAACATTTTTTGCAAGGAAGTGCATACTCTTGAACTGAATAACAGACAAAGGGCCCGAAAAGGTTTGCGTGTATAAAAACACGTGCAAACTTGATAGCGCGCGCAAAGCTGACATACTAACCGGGAGCACCGAGGATTGCGTCTGTCAAATGAGCAAAATAGCACTCGCAAATCATTTAGCGTGTTTGCCTTAATGAATATGCAGAACACATGTAGATCATCAGAACGCGCAAAATACTGGGAGGAGGAGATGCAAATGTAATCATTTAGCACATGCAATGTGATCTATCAAACCTGAAACAGATAGCGCGCACTGTATTTGCGTCTATTTTTAGCACGTTTGAAAGGCAGGTGCAAACTGGCACAGCGTTACGCACACATGGCTGCGGTCACTGTAAAGCTCATCATAACTTTACAACATGCCCACAACAGCTGGGCTTACAAGCATTACTAAATGTTTTAGTCAATCAAACCAAGAGAACAAAATAATAATAATAATAAAACAACACAAATTCAAAGCAGTTCAGCACCACGGATAGCGACCGCATCATTCTGACACCCACTTTAACTTTTTCATATAATGAGAGCACAGTAGGTCACTGTACCAACAGATATAAAGTTTAGTAAATTTGGCACAGCGGCCCACATGTTCACATACAAACAAAAAATCAATATGAAGTACTCGGCCTACTCACCACTGTTTGGACGAGCCTTAAGCTCCGCGGACTTGTCCACGATGCACTGTATGTCCATTTTCTTTGATCTGTCATTCTCAATAAATAACATGACATGTCCACTCAGTCTCTCCTGTCCCATCGTGCTCATCAAGGGGTTTTTAGTTAGTTTTAACTTGGAGAATGAGCGCTCACTGAGCTGCGCCAGGCAGCTCTGCGTAACTCCTCATCTCGTGCTTGCAGCAGTGTGTTGGGGTGAATTACCTCAAACATGTTCACAGTTCCATTTAAGCTGGTGAATCTTTGATACAGTTGCTGGATGATGATATCAGGCATTAAAAACGTTCACCCGAAAGTTGCTCCCTGGGACAGTGAGGCGACGGTCTTCATCCAAGTGACGCCTAACTTTTCTAGAGCAAGAGTGGCAGACTAAGCCTCATCAAATCGCTCTCTAAACTCCATCAAAACACTGATTGCTTTTTGGAGAAGAGTAGATGCGTTTATTTCATCGGCAGATCTTCTGTTTTTTCTCACATCATTCACCTTTTCACAGATGGCCTCCCAAATCGCGTTTCTAAAGCTGAGATGTCTCTGCTGGAGTTCACTGATGTGTTTATTTCCCTCCTCCACTAAAACCTCCAACTCCATAACTTCAAACTTCATTTATTGCTTAATGCCACTCTGTTAATTAATGCTTAATAATGCATTAACTAACGCTAATTAAGGGACCCTTATTGTAAAGTGTTACCTATGCATTTTGTTGCTGTAGAAAATACAGTTTAGGGGGAAAACAACGTATTTGGCCTTTTTTTTTTACGTCTGCATAATAATGTTGTTGTTTTTTTATCAATTAATCAATAATTGATCGTTAACATTTCCAGAAATAGATCACGGAAAATACTTAAAATGTACATCCCTATTAGATGCCAATGATTACTGAATAGTACTTTGGCTTGAAAGTCCCATCCCTAATCCTAAACCAGGATAAGACTCAAAAACGAATTACAGCTTCTAAAAGAATGGCACATGTTGGTGCCCTGAATTCATTGTATGCAGTCCCAGCTCAGTAATTGTCACCTGATGACAGCAATCAGACCCATTTCCAAACAGCTGCTTTTTAAACACCAATTCAATACAGCAGCGAGCGGCCAAATGGTGATATGTGTTTGGCTCCCTCTCACACCCATGGTAACCTTCCTTTGCCAACGCTTTCTGAATCCCAGTCCAAAATAAAATGTTTTCACCTAGCTATCAACATTCCAGTAGTGTTTAGCTCCAAGTCTGCCTCATAAATTGTTTTTCTTTCACTATTCGCAAGGGGGGCTATTTTTATTTATTTCTGTTCAGCCGGTTCTTTTTTTCTGGGCCCTAATCTGTATGATGGTATAGTTGAGTCACCACAGCAGGGGTTGGCTGGTACACCGAGGTAAATTAACTCCAGGGAGTTTTCTGCTGGCCTCCGAAACACAAACAATATTTGTGTCATGATCTCCCGTGGCCTCCTGAAAGAAAACTCGAATAAAACAGCAGCAGCACCGTATTTATTAAGCTGCTTTCCTGCAGCCAAAGCCAAACAACCCGGTGGTTGGGAGGGGGGTATAAATAATTGAGCAGAGATAGTACTTAGAAGTACGATATGATTGATCTGACTTATAACAGACATTAGCACACTTAAGAAATCCTTGAGGTAATGTGAATTCTGCCCCACATGTACTCATCATTCCCAAAGCAAAATGTCACTCCTCTCCTAGATACGCTGCTATTCTTTCAAGCCCAGAATTAATACATGTCATAACAGCTGTTGTGAAACATCAATAAACTGTCGAGCAATAAAGAAAGGCAGGCTTTAACTGAGAATGAAAGAAATTGGCACAGACCAATAGACGCGACAAAAATGTCATCTGTCTGGGAAGATTTGGAGAGCTCCCATGAAGTGGCTCGCAATTATATTGCACATGTCACCACAGACGAGCAGACAAACAACACTCTTTCAATTGGGAATGAATCAGCCACAGACATTGATTGGAACGAGTGTTTCATAAATGTAATTGCCTCTTTGATTCGGGATCATTGATCTGAATCGGACCGATTGTCTGTGAAATGTAGAAAAAGAATGAAATTATCAGTGTTTGAAATTGTATTTCAGTACGCTTTGATTTTCCTATACATGTACAAAATCAGAGTATTTATGGATTTCTCTACTTGAACAAGACATGACATTATATAACAGGGAATACAGACTGTCTGGCTCCCTTGTCTGTTTATTCTCACAATCTAATGAAACTGTTTTAAAAGCATTCAATGACATTAAAGGAAGAAAAGGAGGGAGAGAAAAAGAGTCAGCAACCTCTATGACATGCCCTACATTTCCAATACAGGATCTGTCTGCAGGCAGCCAGCCAGCCGACAAATACATCACCGACGAGTCTGAGAAGACATTAGCTCACAATGATATTTGTAATGCGACACTTTTTGGGAGAGGTATTTCTCATTTGGTGACAGTGTGAAGAAGGACATGATATGGTAAACAGAGGCTCCTGAGAATAAAGTGACCTCAGGAAAGCAAGGCGGTGTGTTTCCGTCTGCCTAATGATACAAATAAGTGTGTGTTCTGTAAAGGAAGGTTTTGCTGCAGGCGGGGCATCTGTGTGGATTCAGATCCTGGAGTGGTATTGAGAGCACATGGGGGGAAAATCCACAGCCACACGACTTCAAATGTTAGCTATATATTGAGTTCTGGTAGGGACTTCCAATCAACTTCTTACCAAGATAAATACAAGCTGTTGTGGGCTGAGCTGGGTTTGGCGTTTGGTGAGAGCGACATGGAATCCATTGCGAGTTTTAAACTGGGTGGCATTACGCTGACAGAGAGGATTAGATCCATGTCATTGGAGATTTTTAATTATTAACAACTTCCTCCTGTGTGTAACAATAAGACATGCATGATCATTCTATATATGGGAGTTAGTTCAAAGGCCTTCACCTGCAAGACAAAGATTGAGATACTGCTGAAGCATCAGTTTTGCAAGTACAGGGCTCTGCAGTCATGTTTATAATAATGAATTCACTACATCAGGTTAGGCTTTTTAAAAAGTGTGTTCAAGTTAGTGATTATGAAGAGACAAATACTTCCAGTTACACTGCAAAAACTCAAATCTTTGTAAGTGTATATGTCTTCTTGCAAGTGAAAATATCTCAATACACCAAACATGAGGCGCATTGGCCTGACAAGACCAGAGATGTATCTTATGTCAGGATGTTACAAGCCAAAAATAAGGCATGAGATGCTTGCAATGAGTAAAACATCAAAGCTTCCTTTCAGTACAGCAAGCAAAATGTCTAACTTGCTGCCTCATTAGAAGCAGTTGCTAGCCTTAGACCTTTCTGGAGTCCCTGGGCTCCCTTGTCTCGTAGGTTCCTCTGGATCTCTGCTGCTGTGGACGTGCCAGACTCCAGGTGCTACAACTACTACTAGCCATCTCACCACTATCCTCTCTCTCTCTCTTCATCTCTCTCCAACACGGTCTCAGCAGATGTGTGTCTAACATGAGTCTGGTCCTGCTGGAGGTTTCTGCCTGTTAAAGGAAGTTTGTCCTTGGGAACTGACACAATGGGGTCCCTACTCTTCCCTCTCTCTTCTCTGTCTGCCTGTCACTTTAACTCTTCCTGTCCGCTTAAAGTTACTAACCATAGACCTTTCTGGAGTCCCTGAGCTCCCTTTTCTCGTAGATTCCTCTGGGACTGCCGTACTACTACTACTACTACTACTACTAATACTACTATCCGTCTCCCCACTATCATCTCTCTCTCTCTCTCTTCATCTCCCTCTATCCCTCTCTCCAACTCGGTTTCAGTAGATGTGTGTCTAAATGAGTCTGGTCCTGCTGGAGGTTTCTGCCTGTTAAAGGAAGTTTGTCCTTGGGAACTGACACACTGGGGTCCCTACTCTTCCCTCTCTCTTCTCTGTCTGCCTGTCACTTTAACTCTCCCTGTCCCTTTAAAGTCACTAACCATAGTCCTTTCTGGAGTCCCTGAGCTCCCTTGTCTCATAGGCTCCTCTGGATCATTGCAACAGATGACCTGCTGCTACAACTACTACTGTACTGTCCATCTCCCTCTATCCCTCTCTCCAACACGGTCTCAGCAGATGTGTGTCCAACATGAGTCTGGTCCTGCTGGAGGTTTCTGCCTGTAAAAGGAAGTTTGTAACTTGCTAAATGCTGCAAAATGCTTTATTTAAACGGTTTGACTTTTATTTTTTCTTGTTCAACCCTCTGTCTAAATTTTCCTTTTTGATAAAGCTTATAGTTTGAGCTGGCTCAGGCTTGGACCAGCTCTTAGTTATGCTGCTATAGGCTTAGAGGCTTATTCAGCAGATGTGTGTCTAACATGAGTCTGGTCCTGCTGGAGGTTTCTGCCTGTTAAAGGAAGTTTGTCCTTGCCACTGTAACTTGCTAAATGCTGCAAAGTGCTCTGCTCATAGTGGATTAAGATGAGATCAGACTGAGTCCTGTCTGTAAGATGGGACTGGATCTGATCCTGTCTTGATGTTGGGTCTTTGTTAATAATAGAACGTAGAGTACAGTCTAGACCTGCTCTGTTTGGAAAGTCTTGAGATAACATTTGTTGTGATTAGGCGCTACATAAATAAAGATTAGGCGCTACATAAATAAAGATTAATAGATTGAGTTCAGGCTAATGCTGGGAAACAGAAGAAGTTTGGTTACGTTAGGACTATTTGGTTATTTTCAGACATGAATTAAAGTTGAGGAAAAAGGATCATAGATTAGGTTGAAGTAAGTAAACATAGATGTGATAAACATAGGTTTGTCCATCATATAACTGCTGTTACAATGTGTCACTAACGAGATCTGTATATCTTAAAAAAGGAGTCACAGCTTTCAAGCGGTAGGCTAGTCCTCTGGCTGAAACTTGGATGTTTGTTTGAAGCATCCATTTCCAACGACCACATTACAAAACTTACTTAACACACACACACACACTGAGACATAATGCTGGGGCAAAGTCTTTCCGCCTCCGATTCCCCCTCCAAGGTAGTAACAGCGGTGAATGTGTAATGGCTGGGCCGAGCTCCCGCTGTGTTTACAAGCCGTGCCTCTCGCCCTCTTTTCACTACGCCATAATGCGATGTGAAATCACACACTGGGGGCACCGATAGCACACCGTTGCAGGGTTCTATGTGTAAGCTCTTAGGCGGGAGTCCAATGATCTGGCGCTGTTGCAGGATTGCAATGTGAAAAGAAGCTTTTGTCTTTGGACATCAAAGCAGCATTGAAAGATAAGATACAGCATGAGGTTAAAGGTGAAGTAACGGTCCAACCATGAATGGACTGATATAAAACGTATTACACTCTATGGCGAACATTCACAGAGAAATTTATTACGCCTCTGTCTCTATCCAGCTCTTATGTGCTTTTCATGTCCTTGACATCTTGACCACTCTCAAATTAGTAGAAACATATGTAGGTGTGCTCAAATGGCTAATTAAATTTGAAACTACCTCAGTTTGGTGCACTTATTAATTTATAAAGACAGACCCAACATTCTAAAAAGCATACCTATTTTTAGCTGCTTACTCCACCCCTTAAATGGATGCAAACTAATATTTCCAACTTAGTTTGTATTTCTGTAACTACAAAATTTGAATTCCTTTTAACAAACTGAGTTTCAATGACATTTTTTTTTTTTAAAGTTATGTTATTGGGTATTTTTGCCTTTATTTGATTGGACAGCTGAAGAGAGACAGGAAGTGTAGGGAGTAGAGAGCGGGGGAAGACATGCAGGAAATGGTCAACCGGCCGGGACTCGAACCAGCGACCTCTGCAACGAGGACTGTAGCCTCTACACATGGGGCGCCTTGACCATTAGGCCACCAGCACCCCATTAATGACATTTTTAAACTGATTTTATTTCATTGATTTCTCAATCTTAGATTTTAAAATATTTTATGCTTATGTTTGTTTAATGTCAGATTTTAAATTGGATATTGTCTGACAGGGTATGGGGTTATGGAATTAACCTGATGTTGGATCAATTAGATGTTGGGCATACGGGCACCCTGCAGGGGAGTCAAGAGGTCTGAGCCAGCTTTGGGCTGCGACTGGACACAGGAAAGATTTAAGGTGTGAGTCTGAGTCCTTGGGGAGACGTTCTGAGATTAATCAAATGATTATTTTGGTTAAGACAAGATCAGTTGTGATTCTGTGTTGGGCGGGACAGTAAGACTCTGCAACTGACGGACTTCACAGCAGCGAAGGGGGGCTGATTATTTAGAATAATCCCTCCTAATTTAAAAAAATAATAAAACCCAACACTATTCACTATGTAAGTTAAAGCTAGGGTTGGTAGTCATGGAAAACCAGCATGAATTTGAATGCAGCATTTCCTCAGGACCCCGTCTGTCCCGTCTGCCAGAAGAACCCTCTTCTTCAGCCCTCCTCAGAACACTCTGTTTTCTCTCTGACCACGCCCCCTCAGGAAGTGGATGTGGCCTCGGCTCTCCGGCACGTTGATCTAATGTTTACATGATGGCTGAATATACACGGCTGCTCAGAGATCACGTTACTTCAACCCTCTGAATCTGATCCAGAATCTGATCCTGACGGAGAGGCGCCTGTAGCAGGACCTTTCTGAAGGATTGGTCACAGATTTAGTGTTTCTTGTTGTTTTATTTATCAGTATGTCGACGTGTGTCTTGGTACACAGCTACAGCTACAACATGTAGCTATGTGGCTATGCTAACTAGCGCTAGCACTTATCCATCATAAATAAAAATCATCTACTAGATCTTCAAATCTGCAGACGTGGGGAGTAAAACCGACCTCTGCCAGAAAGGCAGCAGGACCTTTTCTGAAGGATTGGTCACAGATTTAGTGTTTCTTGTTGTTTTATTTGTCAGTATGTAGACGTGTGTCTTGGTACACAGCTACAGCTATGACCTTTTTATTTACAGTCTATGGCTACGACATGTAGCTATGTGGCTACGCTAACTAGGGCTAGCACTTATCCATGATAAATAAAAGTCATCCACTAGATCTTCAAATCTGCAGACGTGGGGAGTAAAACCGACCTTTGTGTTTATTAAGACAGCCTACAACTAGCATGCCTCCCTCCTAAGCTCCTTGTTAGCACACATTTGTGCAGGTAATGAAAAACGGAGGAGGGATTGAGTTGTATTTTATACAGTCTATGGGCTGAACAAGCTCCGAGCTCTGACTCCGTGACAGACCGGATATTGTTGTTACGTAACAAAAACACTGAAGTCTGAAACGGCTCGTTTCACACACATTTACAGAAAGGTGGAGAAATCAGAACAGGGGCAGAATGGATTTTTTTCATTCTCGGGGGGTTTGTAGACATGCCAGGGAAACATATTTCAGGTAGAGAACCATTAAAAATTCAATTTTGCATGATATGTCACCTTTAAGTTACATAAGTACAGAGAGAGAGAGTAGATCAAACATAACTGGCTGCATATAAAATTTTAATGTTTTAAGTGTTTGTTTTTGTTGATTGTTCTGTTTTGTGTTTAACTCTGTAAAGCACTTTGAATTGCTCTTTATATGAATGGCGCTTTATAATGAAACTTGTCTTGCCACTTTAAATCCCAAACTTTTCCGCTAATCCTCACCAGGAAGTTAGAAATGAAACTCACCTCCACCTTCCCTCAAAGCTCCTGGAGCCTCTTAAGTCCATCCTTACAGCTATGAAATCCAAAAATCCTGCACCGGAAATGGATTTCCTTTAACTTTCCTGTTAGATTAAAGCAATTACTCACTTCAACCAGTCGCTTTGTACCTCATTGCTAAACTGTATCCAAAGGCCAAAGAGTACAGGGCAGTCGTGATCTCAATGTAAGCAGGTCTCTCTCTGCACACACAGAGAGAGAGAGTGTTCTTTTGTCAATAAAATATAGTCATTGACAGTTCACTGAACCCCAAATGGATTCTTTAGCAACGTTATCAAGTATTTTCTTTGAAGAAAACTACAGCCTGAGGCTTTTTCTGCTTTCAATAAGAAAACCCCCTAAAGGATTAATTTTCCCTCTTCTTGCAGGTTAGAGTGCACCTTTACAGTGACTCAGCAGATTTGGGAAGCCCAATTAGACCGGATAGCCTAGATCCTTAACTAACTGTCGCTTTCATGCATCAAGAACATTTCTTGACACTGACCATCTCTGTCAACAAAGCAAAAGAGACTTAGCACATTTATCTCCCATGTGACTCCGGCTTGGATCAGCGCCCGAAAAGCAACTAATTCCCCTCCTCAATGTCTTCAAATAAAGAGCAGCCTTTCCTTTGTCCCTGCCCAGAGACGCTTATTAATCAAGCACAATATGAGTTTGATTCTTTGTATACGTGTTTGTATAATCCCAACCAGTTATGCAAATAAAATAAAGTTTGAAATAATTTTAATGAGTGCGTAACAAAAGGGCCAGAGCTAATTAACTAAATTCCCTCCCTTTGAAAAACGGCTAACGCTGACCCCCCTTTGTTGGAAATAAAACAAAGCAGAGAACATTAGAATATTCATTATAAAACATATTTATGTAACTCTGTGAGGTTTTATGTGACCATGGATCCCAGGGGAGGAGGAGGCACATTGTAAGGTGGAAATATATAGTTTAAAGCTTCAAAGCACAATAAGGTATATTGTATTAATTAATTCAGCAGCCTGCAGGGACCAGAGGAAGCGCAGAGGCATTATGTGCTTATATTTGCTCCATCTCTGCCTCTCTTTTCTGTCCCCGGTAATTTCCATTTTGAAGTTACGGTGCTGCAGTAAAAATGTTCCTCCTGTAAGAGACAGAAATAGAAGAATACATTTAGTTAAGTCAGGATATTTTCACTCGCCATTAAGCTTTTTTGTTTCCCGTATCCTTGAGCTCAATAAAAACGTACGATGTTACAACGGCTTAAGAAGATGTATGGCAGCAGCAAAGTACTATAACATCAGGTGTAGTCATTAAGCGACGCAACAGGATAGGATTTCTTGTAATGAATGCAAGGACACGGACAAGAGGAAACCATTAACACAGAGAAGAAGAATCTTATAATAAAGGTGAGACCAGTGTCATGTTGTTAATGGCTACAATTATCCATCAACGAGCAAATGAGCCATCAACATTTACTGCGAGCTCTCAATCACACAAATCAGCCCTGATTGCTGTGCCACTGTGGAACAAGCTCCCCGCCACGTCTATATCTGCTCTGATGCCAGGGACTATTTCTTTAATGCCCCTGTCTGCAATTTGCACAGTCATTAACTGTTGTTGTGCTGGAGTCAAGAATGGCTGGATGTTGCGTCACATCTGGGTTAGGGTCACTGGAGAAAAGGATCCCAGCACACATAATCATCTTATATATAAGGTGCATTGTGACCAAAAGTACCAGGAACTTCTCTTCAAGCAACTAAAGGCGTTTTTCGACCGCAGAAACTTTACCTTGGAACTACTTGCGTTCCGACTGGTGGACCCAGGGTCTAAATGTAGTTCAGGGGTAGTTAAATTCCCCCCTAAAAAGCCCCTGCTAGAGGGGTAGTACTTTTCAAAGGTCCCAGGACTTTTGGGGGGCAGGGCCTGCAATGCTGAACGTGTCTGATTGGTAGATTAACCGCAGTGTATTTATTCGCCGTCCACAATAACATCACACACATCTGTGATTCACTTTATTTCTCTTTCTTTCTTTCTCTGTCTTCTCTCAGCCCACCGTGAATGCGTCTCTCCCGGTGTTCCGGTTTTAAAAGTGACCTTGTAAACTGCAGACCTTCATGTGAATGTGTGTCAGTGTTTGTGGAGTTTACACAGCTGTTGAAACACAGAGGGAGTTCCTGGGAATGCAAACTAGTTTAGTTTTTTATTAAGATTTCAAAATATCCTCATCAGATATTTAATGATCGTCTAAAGACGTTTATGAGGGATACACCCGGCTGAGAGTCTCCAGTTAACAGGGTCGCTGTTTAAACCAAAACACCGGCCGATCTCTGCCACGGCTTTTTGAGTTCAAAACGATTTTAAAGCCGTGTTGAAACGTCTTTGCTACTCGCGCTTATCTCCTCTCACGTGTTGATTCATTCATTGCTTTTTCCATGTTTTTAATATTTTTACTTTTTTTCATGTTTTTCTGCTTTTGGAGCACAATTTCAAATATGAGGGAAATTTATTATTAATTAGGCACCGGGTCAACTTTTTTGTAAACTTTTTTTGTCAAATTTTTTTTCTTCCAAAAAAAAATTTTTGTAATTTTTTTTGTCAAATGTTTTTTTTCCCGAATTTTTTTTTCAAATTTTTTTTTTCAAATTTTTTTTTCAATTTTTTTTTTTTCAAATTTTTTTCCAAATTTCTTTTTTCAAAACGAAAAATAAAAAAAAATTCTTTCAAATTTTTTTTTTAACTTAAAAAAAAAAATGTCTTCAATTTTTCCAAAAAAACATTTACAGTCATTGTTTTTTCCATCTGTGATTCACTTGATTTCTCTTTCTTTCATTAGTTTTTATTTGTTCTATCTTTTTTGTATGTGTGTGTACTTTTCAAAAGAAGAAGCTGTGATTCTCTTGATTTAGCAGCTTGTAACAGTAGTCTTCTCTCAGTTAACAGGGTCGCTGTTTAAACCAAAACACCGGCCGATCTCTGCCACGGCTTTTTGAGTTCAAAAGGATTTTAAAGCCGTGTTGAAACGTCTTTGCTACTCGCGCTTATCTCCTCTCACGTGTTGATTCAGGGAATCCATCTGTGATGAAATATAGCACCATCTAAAACAGCACCAGCTGAGTCTCTTCATGCTAACAGGCTAACTGTTGTGTTGCTCATAATGATACCTGCCTGTCCGTCTGCTTCTATGGAGTCACCTGTGATGAATGGCATTCGTCTTTGTCTTACTGCCCTCTCCTGGTCTGGTGGTGTAGTGCATTTACTTTTTTTTTTTTTAAAGAGTTGGTGCTGCTCTGGAACCTGGTTTCCTGGATTGGAGTCGGTTCTATTGCAGTTGAAACACAAAGAACTGTTCCCCAATTGAGCACTGGCTCCAAACCGGCCTTGAAACTGCCTCAGTTTAAAAGAGGTACAAGAGCATCCTGTGGCTCCCTTATATGGGTCTGATAACTCCCAATAAAATCAAATCCCCTGATAGTGGCTGCTTTGTTAGCATGATTTGTGATACTGTTTCACTGCCAGGTGTAGCTACAGATTCGGAAATGTTTCCTTAGGGGCGCGGACTTATCCTAATGGTTAAATCGCACGTCGATATAGCGGGCAGCCTGGGTTTGAATCCAGCCTGCGTTCTCTTTCCCACATGTCATTCCCCCACTCTCTCCCAGTTTCCTACACTATCCACTGTCCTCTCCTCTATAAATAAAGGTGTAAAAGCCCCATAAAAATTATAAAAAATAAAAAAAAGGAAATGTTTCCTTACTGCATAATCTTTGGAAAAGTAAAACTCTTCATTTTTAGAAGTAAAAACGTGTCTTATTTCCAATTGTTTAGGTCAATGGTTCTCAAAGTGGGGTCCTGGGACCCCTGGGGGTCCGTGTACCATAGCCTGGGGGTCCGTGAAATAATTTGAATACATTTCTAATAAATTATAAACAAGGGGATATGTGAGTCTTGCTACTGTTAATTTTCTGAAAGCGTTTAAGATCAATTACTTGAAAAGTATAAATGCTGTCATGTTGAGTCCACAAGGAATGAAATGACCCTCTGTTTTAAAGGATACAAGTGGTATTTACATGATTCAAATTGAAGCGTTTTCTGGTTATCACTATGGAACAGGTCTGAAGGATTCACATTGATACGTTTTACAATACAAATAGTTCCAAGGGCAACTAAGTGTGCAAATGGTAGTAAGCATGTGCTTAATCTGTGTTACAATTAAGAGGGGGTCCTTGAAAAATGTTCTCACCTGTAAGGGGTCCTTGGCTCCAACAGTTTTGAGAACCCATGGTTTAGGTGACTAAAGACATATTGTGTAGAAATTACCTCAATGCTGATAGGTGTTATCACAATCATATAATAAGCCGTATCAGTTGTTCCCTGGAGGCTGGAATTCTATAGGCAAACCACTAAATGTTGCTTACAGCTATTCAAATGTTAAGCCCCTTCAGTATGGCTACCTTAGGAGGCATTAAATGACCTGAAACTCTCTGTAAACACAACCTACGCCTCAGTGTTACAGAGCAACTTCAGCATGCAGCGCTCCTCTGGCCTACCCCGAGGCACAGCTGCTCTGGTTTGTTTAGTTTATTCAAAAACGAACCATCGGACCTGAAAACTTCCCCAATCATTACCTACATTATTTCCCCTCCTCTTTTACATCACAATAAAAACCCCCGTGCACTTCATTGTACTGAATTAATCATGTGCTAATAACAAATGCCTGAGATCTGCTCTTTTCAGAGAAGGTTTCAGAGCTCAGTGCTTACCCTGCTTTTTTTTATATCTCTCGGTATAGAAACCCTCCATGCCTCGTTGATATGCACAGTTAGGACCTTTGACACCTGCTGTATTGTTGTTTCTATTTCGGTAACCACTCACAGGAATCATAAATATGAGAAACACAATATGCCTCCACCAATTTGTACTCAATAAAATCCTCACGTACTTGATTTACACGCAGCAAAAATCAAAAAGAGGTCCTCAAGCACACTGAAACAGGAGGACGCAAAGGTTGTTGAACATCCGTTGAGTTCCATGCGTCACAGAGTAAACATGCAACATCACACAGAAGACGTAAACGAATCCAACATGCAGCAACGTGATAGAAATGATTGGATTCTGACATGTAGTATCTGGTTTAAGCTTTGTTTACCCGCTCAATGCGCAGAGGATTTGCTGATCTCAATACTTCCCACGCCATCTGTCTATCCTGTGATTCTCCAGCGAAAGAAGAGAAACCAGAGATGTTCTCCCCCGGTCTCGTGGTGAAGAGGTTCAGGTCCCTGATGCCACAGAATCCATTTGCATTTGATATCAAAAGAAGTGATCTCACTCGCTTGTTTATGAGCCAGTTTTGCATCAAAACAACAGCGGGATCTTTCGGGGATAGCGTTGTAATGTACATCTTGAAGTCCATAATGAAGATTAAAGAACATGTATTCGCTTTATTGGGATGTTTTTGCTGATGGTGTTGTCCAGAGTGGTTGTAACGCAGGGCAGCTTTCAGGGTTCTTCTTCTCTTAATGGGAGTGAGAGTTGAGCTTTGTGGTGGTGAATGGACTTGGGATGAATAATGGTACAAAATATGTGTTAAAAAATTACCATATGACTTTGTCAAGAGGATATAAACATGAATGTGGGGAATTTTAATTTTCAGAATACTGCTTTAAAGCTCCTGAAAGTAGCTGTAGACGGAAATTAATACTGATGCCTTTATATGAGCTACAAAAGCAAACAAGGCCATCAGGAGCAATATTGATAGTTTCTATAAAGTTACTTTTATACAGCAGGAACATCCTGTGCAAAGATTCACAGTGAGTAATGTTTGATTTATTAGGAAACATACAGAAGACATGCACAGGACTAAATCACCAAAGAGACACAAGGTGCAGATTTGACCACAGGGGTGCCAGAATCAAAGCAAACCCAAAGACCAGGGTGGGAACCAATGTCTTATACTGTCTTATAACCAATGTCTATATTTTTGGGCTTTTGTTTTTATTTGATAGGATAGCTGAAGAGAGACAGGACATTTGGTGAGTAGAGAGTGGGGGAAGACATGTAGGAAATGGTTGCATCCGGGAGTCGAATCGGCGACCTCTGCGACGAGGACTGTAGCCTCTGTATGTGGGGCGCTTAGACCGCTAGGCCACCTGCGCCCCTTTCATATGGAATCTTATGGTGCTGTACCCAGTGTGCAGATGTGAATGAAAAGGGTTTAATAAAGAAAAGCCAGGAGGTAAATAAGATTTACCCCCCAAAAAAGTCTGTAAGTCAGTTTACAGCCTGGTACAAAAAACAAATGTAGTCTGGATAGCTCATTTCTCGATCGGCACACACTGTACTAGGGTTGAATTTTGAAGATATTAAGATTATGAGTTTTCCATTATGACAAGCATTGACAGGAGGGAACACTGTAGCTGTTTACCTCACACTAGCTCCAAAGAAGTTAGGTTGAGTTCAGCATTTCCAATATGGCTCCCGCCGACGATCGACTTCAAAACAGTGCTTCAGAAACAGATGGATGACGTCACGGATACTACGTCCATTATTTATACAGTTTGCTAGAAACACAAGTGAAACACACACAAGGTATACAATTAATCAATCAATCATGCTTTATTAGTACAGCACCTTTCATATGAATTAGATGAAATTCAAAGTGAGTTTACAGCGAATGAAAATTTAAAAAAAGAAAAGATTTGATTTTGAAGGAGAGACTAATGCACACCAACAATGATAGAATACATGCAATTTAAATAATTAAAGTAAAAAAGTTAAAAAATAAATTAAAGCTCCTGTGAGCTTTAACTTTCTGTTTGTTTCAATTTTGGCGCCCCCCTGTGGACAAAAAGATTTTGCTGTTTTTACCCTGTACATGTGTAAATTATGGATTTTTTTTGCTTTCAACTAACAGTCAAATATTTCACTCTTTAAGAATATTTACTGCAGAAAATGAGTTGTTATCAATGACATGATCTGACACCTACCCTCTTGCGATTTCAGGCTTAACCCTCCTGTTATGTTCGTTTCTCAGGGACAGCAATAATGTTCCTGGGTCAACTTGACCCGGGGCATATTTAATGATCCAAAAGTGTCAGAACCCCAAAAAAATCCCAATAAACATTTTTTAATCTCACTATTAACTCCATTACTAACCATTTAAATCAATATTTAGTCCATTGGTGTTCTTTAACTCTCACAGATCATGGTTCAATGACGATAACTCACTAATTTTTTTAATGAAAATTCCCGTTTAAACTTTTTTTTAATGTACATTGAAAGCCGTAAATATAAATACAGTAGTTTTACATGACATAGATTTTTTGTTTATTTTACATTTTGTATTAGTTTTTATGCAGTGCAAATGTACATATTGCAAATGTGTGAAATGAGCCATTTTCATTGTATATGTTTAAGCCAATTAAGCAAAGCAGAAGAAGTTTCATATTAAAATCAATCAATCTTTATTTGTATAGCGCCAAATCACAACAAACGTTATCTCAAGACGCTTTTACAAACATAGGAGGTCTAGACCACTCTATGTCAAATTATGAACAGAGACCCAACTTCAAGACAGGGTAAGACTCAGTCTGACCCCACCTTAATCCACCATGAGCATTGCACATCGCAGTATTTAGCTAGTTACAGTGGTGAGGAAAAACTTCCTTTAACAGGCAGAAACCTCGAGCAGAACCAGACTCATGTTAGACAGCCATCATGCCTCGACCGAGTTGGGTCTGGAAAGACAGATAGAGGGGAGTAAGAGAGAGAGGTGATAGTGATGAGACGAGTAGTAGAAGCTGTTGCCGCTGGAGTCCAGCACGTCCGTATCAGCTGGAGTCCAGATCGTCCACAGCAGGAGGATGTCTACGGCAGCTCAGAGGAATCTACGAGACAATGGAGCTCAGGGACTCCAGAAAGGTCTATGGTTAGTAACTTTAATGGGACAGGCAGAGTTAAAGTAAGTGATGAGGGGGTTCGGGGGAAGGGGGTGAGCTAGGATCCCAGTGTGTCAGTGTGCCAGTTCCCCCGGCAGTCTAGGCCTATAGCAGCATGACAAAAGCTGGTCCAAGCCTGATCCAGCTCTAACTATAAGCTTTATCAAAAAGGAAAGTTTGAAGCCTACTCTTAAAAGTAGAGAGGGTGTCTGCCTCCCGGACCCTGGTAGATGATTCCAAAGGAGAGGTGCCTGATAACTGAAGGTTCTACCTCCCATACTACTTTTAGAGATTTTAGGTACAACTAGCAAGCCTGCATGTTGGGAGCGTAGAGTTCTAGAGGAGTAATAGGGCACTAGGAGGTCTTTAAGATACGAGGGTGCCTGATTTTTAAGGGCTTTGTAGGTTAAATAATAATAATAATACTTTTAACATTTTTTTTAAATGTAGAACTTCAAATGGGTTAATTTGACCAGCAACATAACAGGAGGGTTAATAACAACCGGAATAGAAATTATCAATACCCTTTCCAGCACTCTTGTTTGCTTTTGTAGGTTATAAAGAGGAATCACTGTAAATTTAAGTCCATTTCATGACCACTCAAAAACTCCACATAGGAGCTTTAAGCATCAAAATAACAATAAGAATATAAAAAGTTACTATAAATAGGGAAAATATGTTAACAATAAAAGTTGAAGATAAATAAAGGCACTAAAAATAGCACTTAAAGGTGACATATCATGCAAAATGGACTTTTTAATGGTTCTCTACCTGAAATATGTGTCCCTGTCTACAAACCCCCCGAGAATGAAAAGAATCCATTCTGCCCCTGTTCTGATTTCTCCACCTTTCTGTAAATGTGTGTGAAACCAGCCGTTTCAGACTTCCGTGTTTTTGTTACGTAACAACAATATCCGGTCTGTCACGGAGTCAGAGCTCGGAGCTTGTTCAGCCCATAGACTGTATAAAATAATACTGAATCCCTCCTCCGTTTTTCATTCCCTGCACACATGTGTGCTAACAAGGAGCTTAGGAGGGAGGCATGCTAGTTGTAGGCTGTCTTAATAAACACAAAGGTCGGTTTTACTCCCCACGTCTGCAGATTTGAAGATCTAGTAGATGATTTTTATTTATCATGGATAAGTGCTAGCGCTAGTTAGCATAGCTACATGTTCATAGCTGTAGCTGTGTACCAAGAAACACGTCGACATACTGACAAATAAAACAACAAGAAACACTAAATCTGTGACCAATCCTTCAGAAAGGTCCTGCTGCCTTTCTGGTAGAGGTCGGTTTTACTCCCCACGTCTGCAGATTTGAAGATCTAGTGGATGATTTTTATTTATCATGGATGAGTGCTAGCGCTAGTTAGCATAGCCACATAGCTACATGTTCATAGCTGTGTACCAAGACACACGTCTACATACTGATAAATAAAACAACAAGAAACACTAAATCTGTGACCAATCCTTCAGAAAGGTCCTGCTGCAGGCGCCTCTCCGTCAGGATCAGATTCTGGATCAGATTCAGAGGGTTGAAGTAACGTGATCTCTGAGCAGCCGTGTATATTCAGCAAACATGTAAACATTAGATCAACGTGCTGGAGAGCCGAGGCCACACCCACTTCCTGAGGGGGCGTGGTCAGAGAGAAAACGGAGTGTTCTGAGGAGGGCTGAAGAAGAGGGCTTTTCAGGCAGACCAAAATCTGATTTCAAAGTGTTTTTTTGAGCATAAACTTTAAAGACATGTTTTGGGGACCTCTTAGACCAATATATGTTGATGAAAAAAGCGTGATATGTCACCTTTAAAATGAGTATTCAAATAATAAAGACATAATCAAATTATGAAACCTTACATAAAAGCTAGACTGAATAGATACGTTCAGACAAGACATATGGATAACTCATAACTAATATAGAGGATGATATAAGGAAACAAGACAAGGTAAATCTACAACGAGTAACAGGAAGTCAAAGACAGGCATCCTATCTGATTGTTTCATATCATACTGTCTCATCGTATTGTGTTGTTTTAAAATGCCTCAAGGTAAATTATTTCATAAGGACTTCTCCTGCAGAACACTTACTACATGTATGCCTAGTTAATCTAAAGCAATTAAACTCTTGTATGTGTTGTTGAGCGCTAACAGCTCACAGCAGTGTTGTACAGAAACAGTCAAAGGTGATGCATTGACTCTGAAACCTCAATGCTTCTGTTGCCTTGACCTTACGACACAGTGTCCTTCCTGTTGCATAATGTTACCTGTGAACACAATCCAGGGTGTGATTACATGTCTAATGTAATTACCACATGAAGATAATTCTCACAGACATGGTAACTCGTCTCTGTTACTTCCTCTGATTCTGAATCCTGAAAATAACCACTACTAACACTGAGAAACACGTCGGGCACCGCTGCACTCATCCGTCCTCATCCTCTGCCCGTCGTCGTCTGCAGAGTGCTATTATACATCAGAGTTACACAACGGGTAAACAGAGCACATTGAATGCTTCTTCCTGTCTGGGAGAAGGATATGGAAAGTGGCAGCATTACGTAACACATTCATAACGGCTAATAAGACATTGTTTACTGCGAGGTTTAATAAATGGCCTCTGAGCAGGACAGTGAGATCTCTTTAGATGACGTGGGGAGAAATGTTGTGAATGTCTGAACTTCACAGTGTAGGTGTTCTTGTTGTAAAATATTACAAAGATATGAGTAAAATAAAAGCCTAATTATTTTCTATTGGACTTTTTGATATCACAATTTATTAAAACACATGAATAAGACACAGAAAAGACACATTTATTGATATTTCTGACATGCACACACTCAAAAATCCTTAAAGAGTAAATGCACCTTCACAGAAATATTTATATAAATGTTTGAGCTGCAGGAAGACTGATCAAGGGACATTTTTAGTTTGAGTAAGAAGGAGTCACTTTTAAAATTAAATTCACAATAACATACTAAAATGCAAAGTCATTGTGTTAGTGTTTTAAGCTTAATTTTAATTAAAAATAATCTATTTTTAGCCATTAATCATTGTTTTTCAATATTTGATTATCTTATCTATTTAGTTTTTATTTATTTCTTGTATTTATCTGATCCTTTTAACCAATTTTTAATTTTGCTTTCCACCCATACTTATTTCATTAATTTTACTGGATTTATTTTATTTTATTTTCAAATATATTAGTGTATGAGTTTTCTATTATTTTACCATTTCTGTTGTTTTCTGTCTCTCTGTTCTTTTATGAAGCACTCTGGGCCACATGCTTGTATGTATGAAAGGTGCTTTATACATAAAGCTGAGTTAAGTTCACAAAAGAGCAGAGAGATATAAGGCAACATACATTGGTAAAATTATAAAATACATAATCAGAAAAAACACTTAAAAATAAAACACAATCTTTACAGTAAAACTAACAAAATAAGTAATTGTAAAAACCAAAATTAAACATAAGTTAAAGTTAAAAAGATCAGATAAATACAAGAAATAAATAGATAAGATAAATACATGTTGTTCAAACAATGCTTATAATTAAGCAGTCCTGGGATAAAATGAACTGCTCTTAATTAAAACACTTACACTATGATTTTGCATACTGTAAATTTAATTTCAAATTGAATTGAAGTTACTTGAACCAGTATTCCTCTTGCAGTTCCCACATTTTTATGAATATTTCTGTGATAGATGCATTGACTTTTTAAGGATTATTGACTTTATGCATGTCAGAAATATGGATAAATGTGTATTTTCCTGGCTTTATCCATTTCTTTTAATAAATAGTGATCAAGATGTAAAATAAAATGTATTAATTTTATTTTATTTTACATATTTTGAAACAACATATATACATTAATCCTGACCCAGAGTACTAATAAAACACAATCAGAGATAAAATACTTACAAATCAAAAATAAAATCTATACAGTAAATTAATAAAATAAGTAAGAGTAAAATACAAGAAATAAATAGATAAATAAATGAATAAATAAATACTTGTTGTTAAAACAATTATTATAATTCAATGATTATAATAATGAAGCACTATGGGCTGCATCCTTGTATGTATAAAAAGGTGCTGTATAAATAAATAGGTTGAATTGAGTTGAGTTCATTCTAATTTCACTCGTCCATAATGGAGCAATTGATATGATTTTTAATACAATTCAAGGAAGAAATAATAAGAAACTTTATTTATATATCTTTATTTTTAACACAATAATAATATAGACACATGTATCTAACAGTCAGGTTTCATATATATTTTATTTAATAAAATAAGTATATTACAAATTGAATAAAAGTGAATTTTTCTGCAGTGGTAGCGTCTCTGAACCCCTCGTCTCCTCGCCTCTCTCTGGCACCACGCAGCTGTTTTATATTTAAGTTACTATTTTCCTCCAGCGATGCTCCACAACCTCTCCACAGCTCAGAGACCTCCGCTGGCTTCCTGCAGCTCACCATCCGAGCCCTGCTCCTCACCTACGAGGCACCACATGCCTCCACTCCTGCCTGAATCTCAGAACCCATCTCTCCACCCTTCCCCCCCTCACTCTCACTCTCTCTTTCCCTCTCTCCCTCCATCTTGCTGTGGACCTCTGGATACTCCCAACACATGGCTGTTTGCCTCCCACAGTCACAGCCACGAGCGTTATTGTTCTTGAAGGCTTGAATTCTGCAGCAGGGGCTGACATGTGATGGAGTTGTTTGTGCATCTGTGCAGCAGGATGTTATTTTTTCTTGGTGATTGTTAGAGTTTTAAAGTCATAGTAAAATGTGACATATCATTCATATTGGGCTGCAATAACAAGGTTTACAGATCTTTTACGACACCAAAGTTTAAGATTTATTCTATTCTTATTCCTTCTTTCAAATCTCCTGATTGTATTGTAAGGCTTTCTTCAATTTTTATTTAGTTATGTATTTATTTTCCTATTTTTTCTGCTATTTTCATACATTTTTGTGTCTTTTATTGAAGACCTTATGTTCTTTGTAACTCCAGTTTTAATACTTACTATACTAATACACTTTATTATAATTATAATCTTTATTCCCACTTTCCTATATGAACATATTGCTTTTATACAAGCTCTTAAAAGTCTCTCTGTGCAAAATCAGGTCACAAAAATATAATTACAATAAAAAAAAACCACCATTAATCTTTTACTTGTTAAACAGCTGGGCCCTGTATTTTTTAACAATTGTGCCTGGATGGGTGGTAAATACTTTATTTGTTGGGGACTATTTTCAGCTGTGGATTAATACGCACTGAGAGCACTCTGATTCTGACAGTCGCTGAAGACTGACTGAAAAATAAGCCGGAGCGAGAGTTATTCTGTGCACAGGTTCGGATTCATTTTATGCACAATAACACTTACGCTGCAAAGATGGCACATTTACAGCCTCTTTATTAAACTGTTGAGGTCTTTATGGAAGAAATGCATGATAAAAAAACTGTGTTTATAATGTCTGTTGTTGGACCTTACAAGCTGAAGAGAAAAAACAAGCCTGTGACTCTTTAACTGAAAGAGAAAAAACTTGAAATAACTGCAGGAGAAGACCACTCTGTTATTATTATTGTGTCTTAAGAATTCCACTGCAGATGAATTAAATTGCTGTTTTTGGTTGCTTTGCAGGGTGTTCTTTTAAGATAAGATAAGATAAGATAAGATAGTCCTTTACTCATCCCACAACGGGGAAATTCAAGTGTCACAGTAACAAAGTACAGTGCAAAATAAATATATAAGCAAACAAGAGCCTATAAAGGAACAATTATTTAAAAAATATTAGCAATTAAAGTTAAAATTAAAATTAAAGAGGTAAAAATAAACGTTTAGATTAGATGTTTCTGACTGAATAAAAAGGTCTATGTAAAAAAATCAGTGCATTTATTTCTCATCAATTAAAGAAATTAATTAATTCAGCATTTTTTAAATTAACTTATTCATTTATTTGTATTGCACCTTTATTTTACCAGGAATATTCCTGGGGGTCAGCTCACTCCACAGTTTTGGGGGCCACTGCCGAGAAGGCACGGCCACCCCTGCCTGGTTTTCAGCCTGGTCTCAGGGACCACAAGAAGCTGCTGACCAGTAGACCTCAAAGACCTTGCAGGAGCAATGGCGTAGAATTGTGTATGGACCGAATGGACATGTCCCTACCAATCTCAAACGATGGCTGAAATGTCCCCACCAATATTAAGGTTGAAGGGAAAGAAAATGCGCTTCATGCGGCACACGGATTAAATCCTTTCCCACTTTGGCACCGCCTCCCAAATACGTCTTTGAGACCGGTCTGTTTTTTGATTGGCTTAGCTCCCTGTAGGCTATATTGCTTGCAGTGTTGACGGTGCACTCATGTCTGAGGATGTCGGCAGGCAAGAAAAGAAAGATGGACATTAGAAGCTATTTCAACAAACAAAGTGTAAGTCAGAGGAAAACAGTCCACCCTCATAGGCAACCGCTAATGAATGTAAGACATTGTTTCTGTTGCAGCCGGATACACAGGTCCCCACCAATGTCAAAATCAAACCTACGCCCTTGTGCGGGAGTGTCGCTTTGCAGGAGGTCGGAAATAGACTGTGGAGCTACTCCATTTAAAGATTTAAAAACAAACAATCAAATCTGAAAATGAATCTTAAAATGAACAGGGAGCCAGTGGAGGGACGAAGGCAAGCATGGGGGTAATGTGCTTTGCTTTCGGGTGCCAGTTAAAAGTCAAGCAGCAGCATTTTGGACTCGCTATAGGTGTGACAGGGAGGTCTGGTTAACGCCTATATGAAGTGCGTTACAGTCGTCCAGACAAGTCAAAATAAAAGCATGTATCACTTTATCAAAATCATTAAAAGATCACACTGATTTCATCTTAGGAAAGCCTCAAGTGTTAAAAACAAGATACAGAATTGATCTGTTTATCTCATTTAAAATCACTGTTCACTATAACACCAAGGTTGGTTACTGTGGGTTTCAAGTAAGGTTGCAGAGAGCCCAGGTCCTATATCTAGGTCTTACATGCAGCACTGGATTCAAACACAATCATTCCAGTCTTGATTTCATTAAAGTAAAAAGTTTAAAGAATTTGCAAATCATCAAATTCTGTCTTTCTTAGTATTTTGCACGGCATCCGGCTGTTTTAGAATAAAGGTTGTGTTCTTTGAGATGAATTAAAGCTATTGCTGTTTGAAAAATGATGATCCTTACTTCATTACATGCACTGCAGTGTTTGAGGCAGTGTAAGGCTCTCCTGGAGCCTCAGAGAGATTCTCTGCTAGCTGTAAAGAGGAGAATCTAAAGACGCTCCTCCGTGTTGTCCTCACTCTGTCATATCTGATGGATCTGTGGCTGTGCAGAAAAGTTTTGCCCTACTTTTGAAGTGAGGAGGTCCGGGGGTGAGGAGGAAAGGTTTGCCTCAGGCGGCTGCAGCTGTGTGATGGTCTGTTACTGGGAGTTTTCTCCAACCCACCGGGACCAAAACAACTCTCTGGTCAGTCTCAATCTCTGACCTGCTGGATGGAGGAAAATCTGCTCCAAACATTTCCATTCATACGCTCTGTTTGCAGCAGATGTACCGCCTAAATATCTCATTCCAAACCCCCGGCATGCTCCGTCGGTTTGTTTCTTGTTTTTATGTCTCGCCGACAAGCAATTAATAATTGTTGCTCTCCAGCATGACTCAGGGATGATATTTATTGGAAGATCAATGCTTGTTTTCTTCAGTATTGTTCCAATCTCCTTTGGAGTCACGGAGGTACTCAAACTGATGGAGGCAGCCGTTAAATTTGTCGTCCTCATGCATTATTTTCTGCTCAAGCAACAGCCTTGTGTTTTCAATGAGGACACAATACTCTTCTAAAGCTCTGCTCCGTCTTTTACACTCGTTCTTCACACACTAATTGAACGGATTCCTGCTGAATCTCATAGATGGATTTCTTTTAACCCTCAGAGCTCTGCTTTAGAAACGAGTCCGCCTCAGCATTGATCTGGACTTTTACTCATTGTGTTTTCAGTCTGTTTGTATCTTCAAAATCCTAAATAACCCCAGAATCAGTGCAGCAGTGTAAAGCAAAAAGTTAAATAAATATAAAAAGAAACATTTTTATTGATAGGAGCGATGACATTGTGTGATAGTTTCTTAAAAGTAAGAAAGTTGAGCTGTACTTTCATCACATTTTGTTAAGTTAACTCACAAAACACACTGATCCAGAACAACTGAAGATGTAGAAACATCAACACAATGTTTCTACATCTTAGGAAGTTATTTGAAAATTGTTCTTTCTGAATATACGTATATTATATTCTGTAAATATACATGTAGATACACAATGCAACAATTCTCAAGCAGAATTCCATATTTCTATTTTTTGTATTATTTAACTTCTATTTTATAATGTAAAACTACCTCTGCAACTCACCACTGCACTTTATCATATTATTTTAGCCTGTACATATTAGTCAAGCTATTTGTTGTTTCTTTGTATTTATAGCTAAGGTTATTGTTATTATATTTTCATTTTATTTTTTATTGTAGTTCTTATTCTTATTCCTATTCTTATGCCTTGTACAAAGAGAGCACAGTTTACCAAAGTCAAATTCCTTGTGTGTTCAAGCATACTTGGCGAATAAAGCTGATTCTGATTCTGATTCTGATTCTGATTATTCCATATCATTATTTATTTATCTGCATACTGCAAAGGCGATTTCACTTCTGCAGCTTTTCTCCTTCATGCATCAAGTTATTCTAGTTTATTCTGGATCAACTAATGCAGGCTTGTATGAACAACAACGTGCACATGGCAGATTGAGGTCCTAATGTCTGTTTTTAATACATCCCACTTCCCAAGAACTAAAAATCATGATGCCATTAGGTGCATTACGACCAAGAGTTCCAGGGTCTTTTAGTGTGCCCCCATTGTTGTCTGCGTTTCCACTGCAGGCTGAAATCCCAGGTAAATTGTGCAAATCAGGCCAGTGACATATGTAGAAGAAAAAGTAAATGCACTACACCACCAGACCAGTAGAGGGCAGTAAAACAAAGACAAATGCCATTCATCACAGATGACACCATAGAAGCAGACGGACAGGCAGGTATCATTATGAGCAACACAACAGTTAGCCTGTTAGCATGAAGAAACTCAGCTGGCGCTGTTTTAGATGGTGCTATATTTCATCACAGATGGATTCACTGAATCAACACGTGAGAGGAGATAAGCGCGAGTAGCAAAGACGTTTCAACACGGCTTTAAAATACTTTTGAACTCAAAAAGACGTGGCAGAGATCGGCCGGTGTTTTGGTTTAAACAGCGACCCTGTTAACTGAGAGAAGACTACTGTTACAAGCTGCTAAATCAAGAGAATCACAGCTTCTTCTTTTGAAAAGTACACACACATACAAAAAAGATAGAACAAATAAAAACTAATGAAAGAAAGAGAAATCAAGTGAGTCACAGATGGAAAGAACAATGACTGTGAATGTTTTTTGGAAAAATTTAAGAAAAAAAATGACAAAAGAAATTGAAAGACATTTTTTTAAATTTTTTGATTTGAAAAAAGAAATGTGAAAAAAAAAATTGAAAAATTTTTTTTTTGAAAAAAATATGTTTTGACAAAAAAAAATGTGACAAAAAAAAATTTGAAAATTGTTTTTTGAAAAAAAAATTTGGCAAAAAAAAAGTTGGGAAAAAAAATTGGGGAAACATTTTTTACAAAAAAGTTGACCCGGAGCCTGCCGGAATAATACATTTTCCTCATATTTGAAATTGTGCTCCAAAAGCAGAAAAACATGAAAAAAAGTAAAAATGTTGCTCCTGCAGTTAAAAACATGGAAAAAGCAATTAATGAATCAACACGTGAGAGGAGATAAGCGCAAGTAGCAAAGACGTTTCAACACGGCTTTAAAATCCTTTTGAACTCAAAAAGCCGTGGCAGAGATCGCCCGGTGTTTTGGTTTAAACAGCGACCATATTAACTGGAGACTCTCAGCCGGATGCATCCCTCATAAACGTCTTTAGACGATCGTTAAATATCTGATGAGGATATTGAATCTTAAAACTCCCTCTGTGTTTCAACAGCTGTGTAAACTCCACGAACACTGTTACATTCAGCTGAAGGTCTCCAGTTTACAGGGTCACTTTTAAAACCGGAACACCTGGAGAGACGCATTCACGGTGGGGCTGAGAGAAGACTACTGTTACAAGCTGCTAAATCAAGAGAATCACAGCTTCTTCTTTTGAAAAGTACACACACATACAAAAAAGATAGAACAAATAAAAACTAATGAAAGAAAGAGAAATCAAGAGAATCACAGATGTGTGTGATGTTATTGTGGAATAAAAACACTGCGGTTAATCTACCAATCAGACACGTTCAGCATTGCAGGCCCTGCCCCCTGAAAGTCCTGGGACCTTTGAAAAGTACCACAGAAGGTCATTTTTAATTGGTTTAAAAGTTGCATTACACTCCTGTTTTTTCTCTGTTTCAGAGTTTGTGACAAAAAGTGGACTTCCTCACAAAGTGCTTTGAAACTAAATGTACCACAAAATATGAAATCAGTCTTTTGTGAAATGATTGCAGATTTTATTTCTCTGTCCACTCGCTGTGAAAGATTAAAGATCATCGCGGCCATGACACTCCTCTGAACTCTGAAATCACTGTATCGTCATAAACACTCGAAAAATGAGAAACACAACCGCCGCACATCTCCACGATTGATGGAAACACAATGTCCTTCACTTTTTTAAGTGCTCCCATGTGGGCAATTCATTATTTGAAACTGAACATCCACTTAACACCAGTGTACAGCGTTGAAAGCAGCATTTAAGAGCTCTGCTTGTGCCCCCTCCATGAAGCATTTAGTGGGTGTTGTGACACACTTTTCTTTTAAATGCACAACAACAACACGTTTTAACTCTGATGATCGCCCACTTTTCATATTTATTACATGAAGTGACTTCATGTTGATCGCTTAGGAGAGCATTTTCCTCCTCATTTTTCTCTTTCAGTGTCATAATTTTCAAATTAAAAGCACCAGGAAGACGTGTTTCTGAGGGATCCATTAATAATGCATTATCACTCAGCTAACTATAGGGACATGTAATGTACCTTGACGTTTTTTTTTTAAAGCTTATTTAAGTGTTAAATATTTAAGATTTGTACCCTCCTAACATAAGGCTGTGTCACTGAACTGACATACATCTCGTTTAAAGCGCCGTGCCCTTGTGAGGCGATGCTAGCTGCTGTGACAGAGCTCGCTTTGCAGTCTGCTCCAGCATCTGCCAGCGCGTTTGATGGCACATCAGAGGACACAGTAAACATTGACAGAAACATCTATCTTCCCGGCAACCTGTTTTTTTATGGATTTATCCCGGTTTAGATGCTGCCTGTCATAAATATAAAAGTGCTGTGATCATTAGCAGTGTGTCAGGTGAGGGTGGCACTCGAGATTGGTGGTGTATTTTGATATTTTGAACTGTGATTACCGCGTCTGCTCGAGGAAAAAGAGGCCCATTAGCTGAAATTAACTCCCACTTTGATTATGATGACACATAGCTTTGGATATAGCAATATAAATACTTGAAACACAATTACCAGGGAGCATTTCAGCAGCTTATCTTCAACCACCTTGGCCATCTGTGCTGTAGTTCCATATTCATCTTCTCACCTCCACACAGAGATGCATGTTTCCCATTGTTTCAGTCAGTCTGGGGAGTTTATTCTGAGAGTTTTACTTCAACTTTGCAAAAGCAGGAATCAGGATTTCACAGTTTAAAATCAGTGTGATTTGAGTGAAGTATTTACATGATGAGTTTTTGCTTTTAGGCTCTCCAGCATGCTTATAAACATAAGCATGAAACAGCAGAAGGCAACAGATCTGACCTGTTACTCAGACTAATACTGCAAAATTCATATCTTATAATAATAACAATAATAAGTATAATATTTTACCTCTCAGACATTAAGTGCCTTAAACAGGATTTTAAAAATTAAGCAAAAATAACACTGATGTCCAGCTATTGTGCTATTAGTATTAAGAAGTCTAAATAATGGATGTAAAGTGTCATTCAAACTATTAAAACTTTGTCCCTGTGTGCAGAATTAATAATACAACATACTATTTCCACTTTTGGACTTCTAATTTTCATTATCAAGGCTCCACATTGTCAGTGTTTAAAGTCCCCATCTGTGTCTCTTTGTTTCTTCACATTGCAAGCCTTAATACTCAATTCAGATTTATAAATCAATCAATCAAGCTTTATTGAAAGAGCACCTTTCATACAAATCAAATGCAATTCAAAGTGATTTTCAATGATTGAAAGCAAGAAAGTAGCAGAAGTAATATAATGGCAAAACAATTAAATGGAGACAAATTAGAGACTAATGCACACCAACAACACTTAAATATGTGTAATTCAAATAAGTTAAAGCATCAAATTAATATTAGGAGTTTATATAATTAATAAATTAATAAAAAAAAAGGGGTAGGGATAAAAGTTGAAAATAAAATAAAGGCTTTAAAATGTCAATAGAATTGAGTGGATAAATAATAAAAAAGAAAAGATAATAATAATATAACAACATTAAACTAATGCAATTGTTAAACCCTGAAGCCAGACTGAATAGATAAGTTTGGTTTTCCTGTTTAGATTACACTTGATTTATGGCCTGTATCAGATTCCCATGTGAGCTGATCACAGTCCCTAACTGACTTGTATCTGCAAAGGAAGAACAGAACCATCACTTGAAGCACAGATATTACAAAAGTAAAGATGGCAGCCATCAATCAATTATATTTCTAAAGTGCTAAGTTCTTTTATCAACAAAGACCCAACATCAAGACCGGATCAGATCCAGTCCCATCTTACAGACAGGACTCAGTTTGATCTCATCTTAATCCACCATGAGCAGAGCACTTTGCAGCATTTAGCAAGTTACAGTGGCAAGGACAAACTTCCTTTAACAGGCAGAAACCTCCAGCAGGACCAGACTCATGTTAGACACACATCTGCTGAGACCGTGTTGGAGAGAGGGATAGAGGGAGATGAAGAGAGAGAGAGATGATAGTGGGGAGACGGATAGTAGTAGTTGTAGCAGCTGGAGTCTGGCACGTCTAAAGCAGCAGGACGTTCATCTACTGCAGAGATCCAGAGAAACCTACGAGACAAGGGAGCTCAGGGACTCCAGAAAGGACTATGGTTAGTAACTTTAATGGGACAGGGACAGTAATAGGATGTGTAGCCTTTCTGGTACCATCTTTTATGGCCACCCCTTGTTCTGTACACCTTCTTGTTTGCTGCTGTAACTCCATGAATTTCCCCGTTGTGGGACGAATAAAGGAGTATCTTATCTTATCTTATCTTAATAGTTGAGCTCAGCCTACGGTTGCTTTAACAGTTTTCAGGTATGGATGGATCCACTGCTCATGACCAATTTGCAGATACTTGCCCCAACCCCTTATGTTAGTCACTTATCCTAGCAAACCTGAAGAGAGAGAGAGATGATAGTGGTGAGACGGATAGTAGTAGTTGTAGCAGCAGGAATCTGGCACCTCCACAGCACTTTGAGCAAATAGTGAGGAGGGAGAGTCACATTTCAATGTGAGTGAATCCCACTCCTGCCAATCCCAGTAGCACAAGACCAAGACGTGTGTTGCTCAAAAGTGATGTCAGAGCATCTTGCTATCTGTCGTGACTGTTAAGTACTCATGGCACTGACTGTAGGACTGATTTCTGGTCCCAGCAGTGTATGTTTCATCCTCCTCTCTCTCAAGCTGTCCTTTTAAATAAAGACAAAAAGAGGGCTGCAAAAGATCCAACCTGTGTAAGATCTAGGACCACATAAGAAGGTGGCCTGAGTTTGACTTTAAAAGATCAGATTTCATGTTACTTAAAATCATTTATAAGTGAGCGAAGTTGGTGCAACATGTTTTATTCCTGTAAAGTTGAATGTCAAGTTTGGTTTTCAGGATTAGTGCACAGAAAAGTTCCCAGCTCCAGTTGCTGTTCTTGCTAATTGCTTTAGTACACTTAAGTTTACAGTAAAATGAACATGTCATTCTAACTGTGTGAAAACATTTTACTCTGCTCTGACCCCATTCAGTCATCTTTTAAAATATATATATATATATTTCTCACCATGCACCAGTTAATTCATTCCAGGTTATCTTCAGGGACGATGTGATCTCACTGCTTCCCATCTCTCTGCTGCAGACTCTCACTGTCCTTAACCTTTTTATGCACGGACTGGATTCATGACAAATGTTGCTCCAGAGTCCCCAAACTCCAAAAAAAAAAGGCCAAAGATGAAGGATAAAGAGTTGTTAAATTTTATGCACAAAAGCACAAAACGTCAGAAGAGTATACGATGATGGAGTCCGCTCTCTTTAAAGGTCTGAAAGTCAAACTGGGAGCTCGCCAACACGCTGGTGCACAGTGTGAATCCAACACCCTAATGGACCAGACACCCTGAGGCTGCATGGGGGTGTGAACGCTGTACGGCGTCCAAATGTGTGTGTGGGAATATAAATATATATTGTATGTGCATGTGTGTGTGTGTGTGTGTGTGTGTGTGTGTGTGTGTGTGTTTGCAGGAGTGAAATGGGTTTAGCCTCCACTGGCCCACATCTGTAACTATAACAGAGCCTTTTTGTCTTTTCCCAAGGGGTATTAAACGCCACAACAACATCAGGGATGGGGAGAGTGTTTAGTGTTTATTGAGTGAACTGACATAATTACTGATTTCTATAGGAGAGGAATATTTCATTAAATGTACAGGCAAAGATCTGAAAACAGCATTTTACCGCCAGTGTCTTCTCCCTGCCGCTTTTTTAAGAAATACAGTTTTATTAGAAACACAATCATTTCCCTTAAAGGCATCACGCTGCAGATGTATTCAACATCAATTCCTCACAGATCTCCCAAAGCACGTCCACAGATGCATTCAAAAAGCACAAACAGGCAGAATTCACACACCTGCACACGGCAAAATGTGAGAGATAAGCTATGTTAGGCTTTTTTTTTTTTTTTACCTCAGGAGATACAGGTCAAAGGTCATCCGGCCCTGGGAAACTGTATTATTTTACATTCTAATGTTGTCATGACCGTTTTTCAAATCTACTGTAAATGGTGCGAGTGTGCTGACAGGTCAGGCTGGTGACTCACACATGGTTTACCCATAGATTCACGCCTGAAGACTGAAGCTATATTCCCCCCTGTGTTAGGAGTTCTTACACCAAGGTTGAGGAGCCCTTCACCGTGCTAACATGTATAAATATAATTTGTCTTTTGTGAAACCAAACACAACCTTTTCTTTACTTTGCTGTCCCTGAAATCTTCTATTTCACTTTAAATAAACAGACTGGAGTGTAATTTTAACAAGAAGCACTTCCTGTAAACCATGATTCTCAGATATGAGTCGTTGAATTCAATTTCAATTCACAATCTTCCATTAATGTCACGGGACACGTCCAATTAGACCCCAGGGCAGATCCTGGTGTATTGTCTTTTCTGTGTTTTTTTTAATAGCAGTGTTGTTTCCAGATCCTCTTCCTCTTCAGGGTTTTGTTCAGCTGTCACTTTGAAATAAGTAGGCGCACTGTGCACTTTAATTTCTCCATTAGTGCATCGTCTGTTTAATTCAGTTGTGCTTTCTGCTGCTGCTGTTCTTGTGAGAGAAACACACTGTTATTATAAAATAATGATTGATTTATGTTCATCTTTGAGAGAGAGAGTGTTCAATCTTCTCTGCATCAGTTTCATTAAAAACACAACAGAGTATTGATTTTTTTTCTTCAATTAAAGGAGAGATGGTTTAAAATATAACAGTCTGAATGTTCCACAAAGAGTGCAACACGAACAAGCAGCAGGAACACAATGGTACCATTGTTGAGATGTGCATGTGTTTGTTTTAGCAACTACCATCCTTTTTGTATTACAGTAAGTTCTACTATTTTAGCTAGCTATTTTTCTTAGTATTAAGTTCTATTAATTTAGCTAGCACAATTTGTATGTTATTAGTTTATATTATTTTTGCTAGCTATTTTTTTTAAAAATATTAAGTTATATTATTTTAGCTAGCTAATTTATTTTAAAGTATTAAGTGCTATTACTTTAGCAAGCTATTTTTCATAATACTAATTTCTATTGTTTTAGCTAGCTCATTTTTTTTTTTCAGTACTTTTATTAAGGTAGCTAATTTTGTATATTTTTAATTTACATTATTTTAGCAATTTTTTTTATATCATTAAGTTCCATTATTCTAGCTAGCTAATATTTAGATTATTAAGTTATATTGTTGTAGCTAGCTAACGTTTCATATTATTAAGGTTTATTATTGTAGCTAGCTAATATTTAGATTATTAAGTTCTATTGTTGTAGCTAGCTAACGTTTCATATTATTAAGGTTTATTATTGTAGCTAGCTAATATTTAGATTATTAAGTTCTATTGTTGTAGCTAGCTAATGTTTCATATTATTATGATTTATTATTGTAGCTAGCTAATATTTCATATTATTAAGGTTTATTAATTTAGCTAGCTAATGTTTCATATTATTATGGTTTATTAATTTAGTTGGCTAATGTTTCATATTATTAAGGTTTATTAATTTAGCTAGCTAATATTTCATATTATTAAGGTTTATTAATTTAGCTAGCTAATGTTTCATATTATTATGGTTTATTAATTTAGTTGGCTAATGTTTCATATTATTAAGGTTCATTATTTTAGCTAGCTAATATTTGGATTATTAAGTTCTATTGTTGTAGCTAGCTAATGTTTCATGTTATTAAGGTTTATTATTGTAGCTAGCTAATGTTTCATATTATCAAGTTCTATTGTTGTAGCTAGCTAATGTTTCATATTATCAAGTTCTATTGTTGTAGCTAGCTAATGTTTCATATTATTAAGGTTTATTAATTTAGCTAGCTAATGTTTCATATTATCAAGTTCTATTGTTGTAGCTAGCTAATGTTTCATATTATTACGGTCTATTATTGTAGCTAGCTAATGTTTCATATTATTACGGTCTATTATTGTAGCTAGCTAACGTTTTTACATTATTAAGTTCTATTAATTTAGCTAGCTAATTTTTTATATTATTAAGTTATATTATTTTAGCTAGCTCACTAGTTACTTAAAAACCATAAGATGTAGTGATAAAAGCAACAATGTTCAGAGAATTAACATTAACCTAATTTATGTTTAAAGGTGTGTGAACTGCAAACTTCAAAGAAGGAGAGCTGAACGAGGACAGAAATGTCAACAAAAATATTTGCATCATGCTCATCCCATCGGGATTCTAATTCGCATGATCACCTGCTCACCATACATTATCCCTAATATTATAACTGATAATACATCAGATGATGAATGTTATCATTTCAGAGTATCCTTATAATATGATACTACTTCAAAATAGGAAAGTAAGAGTGTGCACCTTTCAGAGGCAGAGCTGAAAACCAAAAACATTACCAGAGGGCCTGAGAGAGCCACAATTGGAGCTCTAAACCCTGCGTTCTTCTTGTTACACCACCACTGTGCTCTGCATTGTCAGAGAATTGTAGAGGATAAAGGCAGACCTAAAAAACAAAAACTGAGGATAAACAAAAAGCAATTAATTACAACAATTACAGCAGGCAAGAGAAAACAGCGTGCCATGAGCTCACAATGTGTTATTACCAACCAAGCATCTCATCTGAGGATCCACTAAAGAGGAAGCTCGGAGTGTTTCGGGTCTTTTTCCCAAGCTGTAAGCAGAGCTGCAGTCCACGCTGATTTAGATCTGTGCTCTCTGATGCTGAAGTGGTTTAGAAAGATCATGACCTTCACCACTCACCCATGTTCACCTGCAGAGCCGAACTCTGATTTTATATTGCATCATACCTGTCGGCTCATTTTGTGTTTTTCTCTTTATTTCATCTTAGGCTCTCTTATCTTCGTACTTAAAAGGATCCTTTATTTCAACCTGAAAGGGAGAAAAAAGAAGAAAGGCACATGAAACAGACCTTGATTGATCCCATCATGATGAATGGTAATAGACACATTATGCTCTTTGGTAACAAACACAATGATGCTTCATTATTATAAGACAAACCTTGATCCTGTACTTCTTTGAGTTAATGACACAGCATCATCTGAAAAGCAAAGCTCTACTCTCTCATTAATCTCGCTCTACTGTGTTTATTATGTCATCTGGAGCAAAAGAAAATAGGAGGCAGATGTACAGCATTGCAACCTTGATCCCTCACCCAGGAACGCACCTCGAACACCCAATTGCATAACACGTGTGAGTGATAAAACCTGATGAGTCCTGCAGCCCTTCTGCTGGTTTGGCGTACGAAAACGAGGATTTTAGGAGGAGGAGATGATGCAGAGAACATAACAGGGTTGGTCTGTCAGAATACCGACCCCACTCCATGAATCTGACAAGGTGCCGGGTATGGAGAGAATGGGAGAAAGTGGGAAGTGAGGTGGAATTGATGGTGTAAAAATGTATGATGGGGTGAGCATAAAAACGGGGCAGAAAGAAAACGTCGCTGTCATGGATCACAGGCGGGGGGAAATGAAGTCGTAACACTGTCGCATGCAGCCATAACCAAGGAAGTGGGTCCTCATACGAGGCTGAAACAGTCCTCAATTTAAAGCAGAACCTTTCTGTTCTGCACCAAGACCCCTGTAAAATATGAAGATTTGTGCATCTGTGAGTATTCATAACATGCTTCTGCAGGGAAATCTGCTATTTTCTGCATCAGACATCCTTTTGAAAAACACTATATCGTCAATGTTTTACTTACACCTTTTTTTCTAGATTGGGTTAATGAATTTTAGTAGTACATCATTTCTAATATAGTAGTTTATTTCAAAAGTATCCTACCATAGCATTAAACCATGCCTTTTTTAATTATAATACATATTTCCTACTTGACAGAATGTGCTACCCTACTTGGTATTGCAAAGGTAGATGTGCCTACTTGATCAAATTGATCAACTACATTAAAAACTGAATTTAAGATCAACTAGTGCAATGGTGTTCTACCACAGTGGTTCCCAAAGTATGGATTGGGACCCCCTGGGGGGTCGCGAGGCACCAATGTGGGGTCATGAGATGTCTTCCAGATTGTTTTCATTTTTTTAAGTAATCTTAATTTGCTTATTTGACTCATTATTGTAAAAATATAGACAAAAACAGTTGTTGCATTTGAAATAAAACCCTGCAAATAAGTACACATCATTAGTTTTATCCCTCTCTTTGTTGCCAGTCGTCTCCTACAGTCAGGGTTAGGGTTCGCTAATAGTTAATTAACATAAGGATCAGGATTTCCCTGTTGAAATTACGAAGACTGTACTGCCTCACCTTTAACTGCATTTTTAGTAAAGTCCATTAGTAAAGACATGTTTCATCGCCGATAGAATGTGCCACCTTATTTATGTTTTAAAAAAGGTAATTTTATGTCTTTTAAAATATTCTTTATTTCTTTATCTTGCCTATTATGAACTGCTTGTTTTATTTTGCTGCCCATGTAAAGCCCTTTGTAACTTGGCTTTTGAAAAGTGCTCTGTAAATCACATTATTAATATTATTATTTGTTACTACCTTTTTAGACCCAGGTGTCACAGTGGGGAGAAACGAAGGAGAGACTTAAATTAAAAAGGTTTTAATTAACAAAAAGGTGCAAACTTACTAAAATGTCCAATAAACTAAATCCAAAAGGAAACACAGGAGAGACGGACAATGATCCAACAAAGGACAGGGAAAACAGGAACTAAATACACAGAGTATTCAACACAGGTGTGGAACAGGTGAAACTAATCAGGGTAATCAAAAGGGAGGGAGACACACAAGGGCAGGAAGTAACTAAACTGGAAACACAGGGATCAGAACTACAAAACAGAGAACACAAGACAAGACAACAAGAGACATGGATCACTAAACACACAAGGGACACAAAGAATAACTAATACAGAATAAACACGGGAGGAACCAAGGCATAAAACACATGGAAAAACTGAACTAAACATAGACTCATGACACACAGGTGTCACACAATCTGACACACTTTTCTGATTAACAGAATGTGCTATGTGGTCGGTACTGTCTACTCAGAGGCAGTAGTCCATGTTGATTCAAGCACAGGATTAAAAAAACACAATTTATTGGTACAATATAAATAAGTATTCATTGATTAGTCTCCAGGCTGGTGCATTGGGTAGAGCTGTTGCCTCACAGCTAGAAGGTTCCTGGTTCAAATCCCCGGCCGGGCGGGTGCCTTTCTGTGTGGAGTTTGCATGTTCTCCCCATGCATGCGTGGGTTCTCTCAGGGTTCTCACCGGCTTCCTCCCACAATCCAAAAACATGCTCACCAGGTTGATTGATCACTCATAATTGCCCGTAGGTGTGAGTGTGTGGATGAATGGTTGTCTGTCTCTCTGTGTTAGCCCTGTGATAGGTTGGCGACCTGTCCAGGGCTAGCTGGGATAGGCTCCAGCCCCCCGTGACCCCTAACGGGATAAGCGGTCAAGATAATGAATGGATGGATGATTAGTCTCCAAAAATCTTCTTTTTTTCTAAATATATTTCATGCTTCTGAAGGGATTGTATTAAAACTTGTCTTTGTCAATCTAAAAAAACCTCTTATTTTCAGCCAGAAAGCCGGATTCTGTCACTGTTGGGCAAAAACCTTTAACATTTTTTTGCATTAATCAATGTTACTGACTTCTTTTAATGCTTGTCAGTAGGCTTTCTCAAAGGTAACACATGGAAAGTATTTTAAAAAGCATGTAGTATTTAAATACTTCATGCTTTTTAAAATACTTTCCAGCTGCTGTGAGGAACTTTTGATTTATATCAATTTTGGCGCCCCATTGTGGACAAAGTGAAACCTCTTATCTCTTCTTCTGTACATGCAAAAGTAGTGTTTTCAACAAAAATCTCACCCTGCTGTCTTTTAACAGCCAGATTTATCACTCAATGTGATTATTTGCCATGAAAACAGCAGAAAATGGTGTTTCTAAAGCCAAATGTCAACATGTGGTCTGACACCTACCCCCTCTGAGTGGTTTAAGGCATTAAAAACAACAACAGAGAAGGTATCAGTGTTGTTGTTTATGGTTTTGTTTGCTTTTGAAGGTCATAAAAAGGCATCAGTGTTGGTTTCAGTCTGTTTCTTAGCTGATGAAAAACTCCTCATAGTGCCTTTAATTATGTGTAAAAAAGGGTTTTTTAACTTCCTGGTAATCACTGGTTTTAGAGATACAAGGATTCTGCATGACAGGAACAATTCAGTTTCCCTTTATAATTCTAAGAAGCCTTCTGCGAGCAAAATTTGGACACACTATACTTCTGAGTACCCTGTGTGTATCAAATGTCATGATTGTTACTTGTTTTTTATTTTTAAATCGGCGTAAAACAACATTTCTCTGCAAATGTTCCATTCCCCTGACTGACAAAATCATCCTCGTTGCCAGAGAGCGTGTAATAAACAAGAACCAGAGCACAAATAAACCCTCCCTGTGTTCATGTGTACGAGCCGTGTGTTCAATCGGACTCTCCAGAATCAGATCTGAGCAGAGGGAGTCACATGCAACGACGCCACTGTATTGATTTTAATTATCCCATTACTGAGCCTGGAGGTCTTATAAAAACAGATAAGCTAAAGACCTCCAACTAATTACATACGGAGAGGCATCATGCATTTATTTTGCTGTTGATTAAAGTTGCTTCGATTTATGTTAAATAACAGTGTGATTCAAATGCAAAACATATTGGTTCTGACGGAGAGAGAACAGGATAAGTGATAGAGAGAGAGAGAGAGAGAAGAGGATACAGATACATGTGCTAACAGATTTCTGTTTCTCTTCACACTGGTCGTCTGTGTGCGGGAAGGTTCCTGCTGAAAGGAGCTCTGAGCTGGAGCAGGCGGGAGGTATTTATAGAATAAAGCACAGTTCGGTTAATATTATGTGTTTGCTGCAATAATTGCATGAAAATCAGAGCTGCCAACACTCCAGATTTAGGCGGGAGTCTACTGCTTTTGAACTTATTCTCTCCCTGTAATCCTGAGTTGTTATTTCTCCTGATAATCTCCCTTTGTCACGTTGATATCAATCAAATGAGTGTCCCTCAACTTCTATGGGGGGGTTGCATGCTCATTCAGCCATTAGATATTTTAATATCTTAATTGAATTTTTATTTCTAACAGGATCCTCTAATCTCTAACAGTGTTTCAAGAAGTCCTCTACTTGAGCCTTATAGTCAAACCCCCAAAAACATCCACCCCTCCTCTCCCTGTTGATGGTTTGATCCAAAAGACGCTGCATGAGATCATATCTGACAGCAGGTGAACACAGATGCACAGACAGGTAGATTTGTGAAGTTTTCATTAGACAAATTGTTATGAGTTCAACAAACTCCTGCAATGTGTAACCCTCCTATTATCCTTGGGGTCAATTGGACCCCATTCAATGTTTAACGTCTCTAAATTAATGACTAACATCAATTTTTTGACTTCATGTTTCATGACTTTTCCTCATTTAATGGAAACAACTGGGAAAACATAAAATTAAAATGTTGATATGTTCCAGTTTCCTGGTGTTCCTTGGGGTCAATTTGACCCCAGGCTGTTTTAGCTGTATATAACACAAGAAATACATTTTACACACATTTGTTTTGGATGTTTTGGATGATATTGAAGTCACTATAACCAAGGACACTTCCGCATGTGACTGCAGGAGCTGGGATTGAACCGCCAACCTTTACATTGAGATATAATATTTCCAGCCACCATGTCTCTGAAGGAATTCAATGATGAGTCCTGTGTCATACGTTTTGATAACATAGAAACAAGGCAGGGCAGACGAGAGCTTGACAAACTCGCAGCAGTTTGATGTTCTGTTTTACAAATAAAGTCCTTCTGAATTCTTTAAATTGTGTTTGAAATATATTTTATTTAGAGGGCTATTTAGGTAGTCAACAAAGAAACATAAAGTACCTGACAAGCACCATTTTTTGGCTTCATATTTCATGACTGTTCCTAATTTAATGGAAACAACTGGGAAAACATAAAATGAAAATGTTGATATGTTCCAGTTTGCTGTAAAAAAAAAAATATGCATAGGTGTTCCTTGGGGTCAATTTGACCCCAGGCTGTTTTAGCTGTATATAACATAAGAAATACATTTTACACACATTTGTTTTGGTTGTTTTGGATGATATTGAGGTCACTATAACCAAGGACACTTCTACATGTGACTGCAGGAGCTGGGATTGAACCGCCAACCTTTACATTGAGATATAATATTTCCAGCCACCATGTCTCTGAAGGAATTCAATGATGAGTCCTGTGTCATACGTTTTGATAACATAGAAACAAGGCAGGGCAGATGAAATCGTACAAACTCGCAGCAGTTTGATGTTCTGTTTTACAAATAAAGTCCTTCTAAATGCTTTAAATTGTGTTTGAAATATATCTTATTTAAAGGGTTATTTAGGTAGTCAACAAAGAAACATAAAGTACCTGACAAGCACCAATTTTTGGCTTCATATTTCATGACTGTTCCTAATTTAATGGAAAAAACTGCAAAAACATCAAATTAAAATGTTGATATATTCCATTTTCCTGTAAAAAAAAATTACGCATTGGTGTTCCTTGGGGTCAATTTGACCCCAGATTGTTTTAGCTGTATATAACATAAGAAATATCAACATTTTACATTTGTTTTAGCTGTTTTGGATGATATTGAGGTCACTTTAGCATACATTTTTATAACCTAAAAGAAACATAAAGTAGATGACATACATCTGGGTAACAATCAGTTTCTAGAGGTTTACATTGCTGGGGTCAAATTGACCCTAAGGATAAAAGATGTTAGTAAATTTGAGGGTAACAGGAGGGTTAAAGATTGTATCCATCCCTCATTAAAGTAGGTTAGCCCTGTTCTTGCTAGCTAACTTAAGTTGTGACGTGCAATAACGCAGCCTCCTCTTTAAATTTCATAAGGAGAGTTTAGAGCTGTGTGAATCGGATGACAGAGTGCTGACAGTGTCACTATCAGGTTACCTAATAACCTCAGGTGGAGATGCAGAGGAACTCTCTTCCTTCTTTAAATAAAGAGCAGAAAGCAGCAGAGGCTGAGGATGCAGAGGTTACTGCAGGTCATATAACATTTAGCTGTAGGTAATAAATATGATTTAAAGGACCCAGATAAATGACTTTAAAAAGCACATAGAGATGTAGATTCATGTTACAGAGACTCCTGAATTGAAATAATATGGTGTCAATGCAAACCCCTCTATACTCTGGAATATGTGTGTTACTCCTCACTGCAGGGGCTCACTACTCTCACTCTTCAACATGTTTATGAATTTTGTCATATTGGTAAGACATGGATTTTTTAAAATTGTGTATGTTTTCATTGTTTTATTTTACTGCAAACCTTGAAATGAAGAGACATTTAAAGTATTGGACTTACATATCCGTTTATTAAATGTATTAATCTGCAGCTCAGGGTTACATATGGTTGCTGGGTATAGGCTGATTTTACGATACTCCCTATTTTTCACAGTCCACTGTTGGCAGGTATTGGAAATATAGAAGAAGAATTCAACTTACAGCTTAGCTAGAAGCCTAACTTTGCTTCCATGCTTGTCAATCAAGGATGAATTAAAACAGAGACCCGTGATGGGAAGAACCACTCCTCTAAAACCTACATTTACTGTATGCTTTGTGTTCATATTAAGACTTCAGCATGCACACACTCTGAAATTGCAAGTCATTTCCACACAAAGCAGTATTTCCAGATTTAGCAGGCTTAGGGTGAGCGTACTCTGAGAGGAGAAGCAAAGGGGGGAAAAATTGCAGGGGAACAAAAAAAAAAAAAAAAAAGGAGGCAAACAGAGGGCAAGAAAGAGTGTGTGAGAGAGGGGAAGAAATGCGAAGTAGCAGAGTGGAAAGGTGAGGGCGTGAAGCTTGAATGCTTCAGCACCATTGCCACCACAAACAGTGCTGACCTGGAAAGCCTGTGTGTGGTGGAAATCAGCTTTAAGAAACCCTTTTAGAGACCTCCTCAGGGGATTAATACTGTTTTGGTGTTTGGGGTCTCTCTTTCACTCTCTCTCTTCCCTCTGTCGGTGTGTTTGTGTGCATGTGCCTGTCCATCACATGCGTGCACAAAGCCTAAAAAATAAAAAGGGGGGGGCATACAGTGGATTTCCTGTGCGTGTGTGTGCGTGGGAGAGAGTGTGAGAGGGAAAGAGGCACAGAGCGAGAGAAAAGGCTGATTGGCGTTTTAGTATTAAGCAGAGGCAGAGATGCAAGGGAGGCAGAAATAATTTCATTGGCTGAATTAAACCTCAATGGGCAGAGTGCATGATCCACAGTTTTTTAGAGCGCAAGTTAACTAAACATAAACAGCAAATTGGAAGCTTCAGCCTGAACATAAATTAAAATGTCATGGCAGGAACATGATTTTTCACTCCCTTCATGAACTTCTCCCCCCCTGTCTTCACTGGACCGTTGGAGCACGCAGAGGCTGATAATTGCCATCCACCGTTTGGGAATTTCCAACTTGTGACTTTGAATGGAATGCAACATTAGCCAGAAAGCAATGTTTCTCCTTTTCTGGCTGTGAGGAATGTTAATTTAATGGATAATTAATTCAAGTCGAACACAACTTAGATGTTATTTTTTTTAAAGGTTTGGACATTTTTCTCTTTTAGATTTGACATCTTTGTTCCCTGCTAAAGTAATTGCCCGTGTCTCAGAGAGCAGTGATGTAGCCGTGGAGATGTGGGAAAGGACAGAAACAACAATCACAGGAATAAATAACAGAAAATAAGTCGACAAATAATAAGTCTAGAATTATTTGCAGCAAAATTACAGCCAAACAGAGTAATGATGTAAATCTCTAAATGCAGTTTGTGCCTGAGTTTGAGTTCCATGCAAGACCAGAACTTAAAGTTTTACTCAAACACAAGGTACCTGTGTGCTAATAACAGAATAAGTGCTTAATGCAGGAACCCTCACCCACATATTTATGCTGCATGGGCAAGTTACATATCCGTCAGCATGGCCCCAAATGTCCATAAAAAAGCATCACAGAGTTAATCAAGTGGGCACCATGTACCAGTGTTTCATTGACACTTCTGGGAGGCTGAAGAAGACCAGAGGCATGTTAAGGCTAGAGCTCACCCGGCCGGGTTAGACTGAAAAGTGCAATGTAACACACACATTGTGCCCTACTACCCCCTACCTCTTAAACTTTATTGGATGTATCATGTTTTAACCGAAACCACATCCTTCTAAACCTGACCTGTAACTTTTGGTACCTAAGGTTAACTGTGTAACTGTGTAAAATGTCCAGTATCATTTTGTATTTGTTCATAGTTTTGTAAAGGTTTTCATTATTATTATTTGTATGTTATTTGCTCCTTTTTACACTCTTATTCTAACTCTACTATTAACTTGTTTTTGAAGAGACGATGACATCTTTTAAAGCTCTTCTTAAAACTCCCCTTTAAAGATGTGATTTTATGTGACTTCACCTTTTAACTGATTTTTATTTCTATTGATCTATTTTTGTTCTTTTTTTTACTAATTAATTGAAATGTATTTATTTGACTATTTAATGTTTAATTGGTTCCTTTTTTAAGTTTTAATTTTAATATACTTCATTTTTCCTTCTCTGTTTTCTCTGATGTGATGTCGTCTTCTTCTTGAAATGCCCTTATTTATTCATTCATTCATTTATTTAATTATTTATTCATTTACTTATTTTTAATTTTTTTTAAACCACTATAACAATGATTTATTGGTCCACTGTTTCATTGTTTAATTTGTGTTTATTCTTTTTAATATTTTGTTAGAATTTCTTCACTCCTCTCTGTCTGTTAAATGTCTATTCTGAATCATGTCATGCTTTGTTTGTCAAAGCATTTTGTAAAAAAAAAAGCTTTAAAGGTGCTATATATAAATACAAGTTATTATTATTATTACTTTCTGACATACTTGGACTTACAGTACTTGGTCTTGCATTGCTGCAACAACCACATTCCCCTTCTGGGAATCAATAAAGATCTTATCTTAACACTGCAGTACTTTCAGTTCCGTCTGGGCATCATTACTGCTTGGTTAGGTTTAGAAAAAAAAGATCATGAATTCATAATAAACTACATCTAAACAATGACTTCCTGTTTCACCCAGCAGAATCAGAAACAGATACTTTATGCAACACTTGTGACTGGTAAGGAAAAGCTTTCTTGTGCAAGCAAAAAACATTTGAGGGTTAGATTAAATTTCAGGGAGAGAGTTGGCTTTGGATTTTGGCTTGGGAACTTACTCACCTGGTGGCATCCAACGTATAGGTAGAATAAAACAGTAAGACCTCTATTCTGAACCCCCTCTTTTCCCCTCTAGTAAAAACAATGCCACTGTAATCCCAAACCAAAGCAGTTACCTTCAGTGAGTATATCCTCTAGGGGTGAGCCCGACTAAGGATTTACTTAGTCGAATCTGATTCATCAGATTTTGCCCATAGTGGATGAATAGTGGAATGTTTGTTGTTTTTCCTTACTGACCCAAAATCTGCATGATGGTGACCACATGACAATATTACACATAACCCTTTACAATTAAGAGACTCATAGCTTAAAGTAAAAGGGACAACAGAATATCATAAGTATAAAACTTAGATTGTTTAAATCTATATTGCAAAAACAACGAAGTGATGGAGGAGAGAAAACTCAAATAAGGCCACCATCAGTTAAACATGGAACAACGCTCCACTATAGAATAAAGAATCAGGAGATATTTAAACAGTGTTCACACAGCAGAGAGCAGCACTGCAGAGGGTAGTTTGTCCAACTTAAGGCTAAACATTTGTATAATGTTCAACATCAAACCTGAACCAGCTAAAGGGTTTTTAAATCTCTTAACAGAACCTTTTAAAACAGTCTTTCATCACGTCTTTGTCCGCTTGATTCTTTTCAAACTGGAAAACCATCGTGTTTACAGGCAGAAGTGCGCTCCTTGCTTTAACTTTAAATCCTGTCTTTGAGAATATCCTCTCTGATGATGTGGAGGTGGATGGGATGCTGTGGATTGTTTTTGAGGCTTTGCGCAGCTTTGGGTATTCCTGCTCGCTCTTTTGGCCCCGTACAGTTTTTGTGTGGTCCGGTAATCCTTGATCTCACAGCCCTCTTCATGAAGCTGCTCCTCATCTTCATCACTAGTTTTTAAGGATCAACTGAAGTTTTATTTCCTGACATTTTGAGCTGCTATGAACGTAGAAAGATTTAAAGGCCAGCTGAGGTGCATCTGCTCCACAAGTCCCAATAAATGGGAGAGTCCACCTTTAATTACCAGGGGAGATTTAATTACCACTTTCAGGAGATTTAACACTTCAAGAGCTGTTCTCAGAATTACATTAAATAAGTTTATATTTATATGAAAATAGGATATGAGACACTATTTTTACGGGAAACAGGAAAATAATGTGAAATTAGACATTGAGCACCCCCATGGTTTGAATGGAATGATCCACGTTTCATATGCAAATATTCGACTATGAGATTGGCAGTCGACTAAGGCTCGTTAGAACGAATCGTCCAATATTCGACTATTTGGGGTCACCCCTAATATCCTCCATGATGAAAGTTGCCCCAAACTTGCAAAACTAAGCCCTCAGCTGTATTAAACATATTTAATGAAGGTCTAACTCAAACCTGGATCTGCAAGTAAAGCAGACAGGGAGATAAAGAAGGTAGGAAAAAACTCCTTGTGCATTCTATCGCTGCTCGTCTTATCAGCGCTCGCCTAATCATGGGACAGCGAGTGGACATGGTCCAGTGAAGAGCTAATTATCACTGACAACAAGCGACACATCAAACAGGTATTATGTGAGCTGCATGAGGCCCGCCGCGCTCACTGTCTCTCAGCCCACTGTTTTCGCAACTCCGGATGCTAGATTACTTTTGACAGAAAACATACAAATAAAACATTACCAGGGCTTACAGGGAGAGCTCGCCGAGATACCCACTGAGTAAATTATTCATACATTGACTTACTGAAGGAATGAAAGCTTCTGTCTTTCCTCTAATCCCCAGCAAAGCTTTTGGTAATAGTGCAGCGCTCAAGAGTTGCCTCTCACAAGACTCTATTCATCAAACTTTCCAATGTATGAAATCAGTGTCTGACAGGCTTTTGAAATCCTGTAGCTCCCGCGTTATTACAGCGTTTAGCCTCAAACAGGCTCTCAATCTAATGACTTCTCTGCGATGGTGATTGCTTTGATTTTAATTGGGATGTTCTAGGGGTGCTGCTGCGTCTAATCCAGCTGTCTCCCACCAGTTAGACAAGGGTTGCTCACGGTGAGCCTTTCTTCCCCCGCTCTGAAACCCATCACAGGGTAGCACGGCTGCCCTGTTGAGTTTAGTGATGGGGGTTTGGAGGGAAGAAGGGGGGGGGTGCCGTATGTCACAGCAGGGTGCTTTGTGTTTCTCACTGAAGTCACGGGTAATTGAGAGATGAAATATGGAGCCCATCGATGGAGGGAAAGTCTCAAACGGCCAACGTCCTTGGTCTCCAGAGACGGGGTTATGGCACAGTAAAGCACCATTTAGCTTGTCCATCCTTGAAACACTAAGCCATGACCCTTCCTGAGGGAAAAATAAAGAACAGAAGGGGCTTACCTGTTTCTGCAGTCAACCGGAGGATCATACCGGTGTAGAGTTTTTTAAAACGGCGGTCCTGTGGTGAGAATTGACCACTTCACTCCCCAACGACTATAACTCTGGAAACAACCAAACTCCCAGTGTTTCCCTGACACTTTTATGGCTGTTATTTGTTGACTTTTTTTAACATTTTGGTGGTCTCCTTTGTGTCTGTTGTTGTTTTCCTATCTATTCTTTATCTAAAGTAGACCTATTATACTTATTTCCACCTTTCATTGTGTCGCCTGGGACACCTAGAGGAGCTTTGCATGATTATTTGTCATATTCTGGTGTCCTTACAAACCCTCATCTCAGGATTTTTCTGCCTCTTTGTTTTAGCTGCTTTTCCAGAGATAGAAAGTTACACTGCTAGCTCACCATTATAGCTATTAGCAGTTACCTGTTGTTACATTATCAACCAATCAACCTTTATTTGTTGTCAAATTATGAACACAGACCCAACATCAACACAGGATAAGATCCAGTCCCATCTTACAGACAGGACTCAGTCTGATCTCATCTTAATCCACCATGAGCAGAGCACTTTGCAGCATTTAGCAAGTTACAGTGGCAAGGACAAACTTCCTTTAACAGGCAGAAACCTCCAGCAGGACCAGACTCATGTTAGACACACATCTGCTGAGACTGAATTGGAGAGAGGGATAGAGGGAGATGAAGACAGAGAGAGATGATAGTGGTGAGACGGATAGTAGTAGTTGTAGAAGCTGGAGTCAGGCAGAAATCTCCTGCAGGACCAGACTCATGTTAGACACACATCTGCTGAGACAGTGTTGGAGAGAGGGATAGAGGGAGATGAAGAGAGAGAGAGAGAGAGAGAGAGAGAGAGAGAGAGAGAGAGAGAGAGAGAGAGAGAGAGAAGATAGTGGGGAGGCGGATAGTAGTAGTTGTAGAAGCTGGAGTCAGGCAGAAACCTCCAGCAGGACCAGACTCACTTCTTGTGATTCTGAGCTTTCATGGAAGGTCTTCAAAGATAGAACAGCTCCAGGTTTCAGTAACATCTGAGACACAAATCCAGCTCGTTCTGACCTTTGTTTACAACAAAGTCAGCAGTGAATTGGCGAGCACAAACAGCTGTATTTGTCCTGAAAAAACATAAACCTCCCACTGTTTTCTGGTGCCTTGTCTTTGGGAAGAGAAAATAGCAACCAAAAGAGGGCGTGTGCATGGGTGTGTCCTTGTAAGAGCCACTGCATAGCTTGTACTTTGACATCGTCCTATTACAACAGTAGACCCTTTGGTTAGGTTTAGGCCAAGTCTCTCAGAATGTGCTGTTCTGAGAAGCTGGGAAAAATATCTGGGATTAGGCCAACGTCTGTGTGCCTCCAGTTATGAAACTTTGCCAAGGTTTAGTGGACAGCCAACATTTTAACATAATATGTAAGTATCTAAATACTGATTGTCTTGTATTGTATCTTATTGCATCATATCATATTGTATTTAATCATATTGTAACCTATCGTGTCGTGTTGTGACGTGTTGTTTAATCGGATCCGTTTAAAGTTCATTACAGCACTGGATCTGATAGGTTTCTATTCTAGTCTATGTGTTAACTTCCACTGGATCCGCTCCGTTGCGTTCCGGCTCAGTCTCTGATTTTCTGGACTTCTATTTTTGCCGGATGCTGGATCACGACGCATCAATCTCAACAGAGCAGATGGAGCGGGACAGGAAGTCAGGCTTCACCAAAACAAAATAAAAACTCCCAGTTAATTTTCAGAATAAAACACTCTGTGTTATCACCAGATCGTATTTCACTTAACTACAACAACAAACCAAAGTCATGATGAGCGGAGCCAGGCCTGGAGTCAACAGGTCAGAGGTTTTCAGAGGACCAGAAAGACAACATGGACGAGGAGAGGAGGAGGAGGAGGAGAATCCTTGATTCAGGGATTACTGCGGGAAAACCTCGGTCACATGACTCCAGCTTTCCGGCTGTGGGTGTTAACGGACGAGAGAGCACAGAGCTGGACCACAGCGGATCGAAGTTGATCGGATACAGATGTGGTGGGAAACCCAGTTCATACCATATCATATTGTCCACTTTTGTCACCTTGCCTGTCTTTACCCAGATTACCCATATTGCAGTACTACAAAAGAGAGGTCTATAAAAAGAGAGAGGAAATGCAGATGTGTCCCAATTCAGAGGCCAGAAAGGTATGTCCTTCAAAAGACCTAAAGTCTAGACTGGACCAGCATCTAATTTTTCCATTGTGCCTAGAAAATGGAACGATGTTTTCTGAATAAATTATACTCCACAAAGACTTTTGGATGTCCCCATGAGTGAGCTGCAGACTGTGAGTTAATACCTTTGGCCTTAATGCTTCCAACCCCCAAAAAATAGAGGTGGAGGGAGGTTAAGCTGTACATTAATACACCTTATGAATGTATAAAGACAAATATTTTGGGGGCATAAAAACCAAAGCAGAAAAAGGAGTGAGAGGCACCAATACCAGCTCTTATAATGCCAGTATATTTCTTTTTAACAAAGTTCTGATGCAACATCAAACTTTGCAAATTGGACAAAAAACTAGACCAAGAGCTGAAACCGGATTCTTACAAATGAATGTTTTATTTTCATCTGAAATAATGTCTGAGGAAAACCAGTGAAAAGATAAGATTGAGAGAAATATGATAGAGTAATATCATGAGTGCACACTTAATATGGATTCCAGGGTGCTGCTGAGTCTGCCCCTGAAATTAGCTGTAGCTGCAGGTAACCTCTGTCACAGTGAGTCATCCTCCGCCAGTGTGATATACCAGACTAAAGAGCGCTGATGGATGGAGGCCATGATGGATATCCAGACTCACACATGAGAGATGGTTGTCTCGGTCTGTGGATGTCGCCCCTTTTTTGGCCCACTGGCTCAAAAACAGCAAATGCATGGCGAGTCAAACCCCTGTTACCTTTGACACTAAATGATCGTTCATATTTGCCCGTTAGACACATGACTTCATTTGACTAATCACTGAAGGAATACCCAGAGGCTGCAGGGATTCATTATACTCCAAGAACAGGAGATTCATCTCAAAGATTTAGGGTTGATAATAGATTCATGATGGGGTTGTATTTTTTAGGATCCTATCAGTCATTTAGTCACACTCCCAAAAATTATTTTCACGTTGTTGCATCATCAGACTCCAGCTAGTCCTCTTATGCACAGGTTGTTGGCGACTAAACTCTCCTGAAGTAGTAGCTAACTCATGTTAGATGACCTCATCTTGATGTGGTAATGGTTGGGAGTTGGTTTGTTTAGGTGTGGGACAAAGATTGTGAGCTTGGTCACTTTTTATGATACATGGGTTTGGTTAGTATCCGTGATGTCACCCATCTGTTTTTGAAGCCAATTGTCAGCGGCAGCCATATTGGAAATGCCAAACTCAACCTAACGTCTGTCGAGCTAGTGTGAGGTAAAGAGACAAGCTTTGAGCCTCCTCGCCAACAACTACAGTGTTCCCGCCTATCAATATGGAAAACTCATTTTTGGCACCAAAGCTGCCTGGTTAAAGCTTGGTTTATACATCTGCGTTGACCCTACGCAGCAGTGACCATGACAGTAAACGTCAGCACTACATACTTGTGCATCAATGTGTGCAGCAATACTCCACTTAAACGCTTGAGGGCAGCGCTCCATTTTCTGTTTACTTTTTTCACAGCGATTCCAAATATATTATGTTAATTTACAGCTGACACATGGCGCTGTTAATAACAGGGAAGCATAGAGTGTCACGCTTAACCACAGGATTGAACCCAAAAAGGCGAGACTCCAGGATTCAAGGTAATTACTTTTAATTCAAAAACTCACAAAGTCTACAAGACACGACCCGGAACGCTGACAAAAAGACAAGACGAACTGACACAGGAGGGAGGTCACACAGGGATTAAATACAGTGAAGACGTGGGGATAACAAGACACAGGTGAGACACGAATGTGGGACACAGGAGGTAAAGGGATCTGCAACAAGAGACAAAAGGTAAACTGCAAAATAAACCACAGGAAACACAAGACATGGAACATGAGGAAGGTCAAAACAAACTTGACTACTTCCTAGTCATGACATAGAGAGGAGACGTTGGAGGAGATGAAATGCATGGCTAATGGACGGCAATTCCAGAAGTGCTTTAAATGCAGGAAATAAAATGCTTTTGAGTAGACCAATCACAGGGCTTGCGGACCATGTTGATTTGACGCAGAAGTGGCAAACTGGCAAACAGTGTTGAAAAATGAAGCTAATACTGAACTGCAAAAAGCTGTAGTTCCCTGAGTCTCCACTTGAGGCTGTCTCCAAAAGCAAAGGAATCTCCATTAGGTCCCATGCAAATTTTATAGCTTGATTACACATGTTTAACAGCCTAGTTCACAAAACTGTTTTGGCTTTGTGCTTCATTTATTTATAGGTACACACTGTGCAGGAGATGATTTCTTTTATAACACATCTAGCTAAGAGTGATACATGCATTTGAATAATTCAGGGGCACAAGTGAGTTGACGACAGCATGTGTTTGAGCTTTTTGTCGGGAGGCTTAAGGCCCCCCTAAACCCGTTTCTGGGTTGACTGGAAGTTTGGAAGTTTAGTTGAGATTTAAAGGTGACATATCATGCAAAATTGACTTTTTAATGGTTCTCTACCTGAAATATGTTTCCCTGTCTACAAACCTCCCTGAAAATGAAAAGAATCCAATCTGCCCCTGTTCTGATTTCTCCACCTTTCTGTGAATGTGTGCTGAAACGAGCCGTTTCAGTTTTCAGTGTTTTTCATACGTCACAACGCCATCCGGTCTGTAACAGGAAGTCAGAGCTCGGAGCTTGTTCAGCCCATAGACTGTATAAAATACAACTCAACCCCTCCTCCGTTTTTCATTCCCTGCACAAATGTGTGCTAACAAGGAGCTTAGGAGGGAGGCATGCTAGTTGTAGGCTGTCTTAATAAACACAAAGGTCGGTTTTACTCCCCACGTCTGCAGATTTGAAGATCTAGTGGATGATTTTTATTTTCCATGGATAAGTGCTAGCGCTAGTTAGCATAGCCACATAGCTACATGTTTGTAGCTGTGTACCAAGACACACGTCGACATACTGACAAATAAAACAACAAGAAACACTAAATCTGTGACCAATGGTTCAGAAAGGTCCTGCTGCAGGCGCCTCTCCGTCAGGATCAGATTCAGGATCAGATTCAGAGGGTTGAAGTAACGTGATCTCTGAGCAGCCGTGTATATTCAGCCAACGTGTAAACATTAGATCAACGTGCTGGACAGCCGAGGGCACATCCACTTCTTGAGGGGGCGTGGTCAGAGGGAAAACAGAGTGTTCTGAGTCGGGCTGAAGAAGAGGGTTTTTCAGGCAGACCAAAATCTGATTTCAAAGTGTTTTTTTGAGCATAAACTTTAAAGACATGTTTTTGGGACCTCTTAGACCAATATATGTTGATGAAAAGAGCGTGATATGTCACCTTTAAAACATCTCTCAGAAACCAATGAGTGACGCCACAATCCTTGTTTCATACAGTCTATGGGTTAAATAAACCTGCAGTGGCACGTATTGTCATAGATAACCCTCTCTGCATTATCAACTTGAGATACAAGGTATAACCTATGAGAGTGACCTCGTACTCTGGCTTTAATTTAGACTTTCAGGTTGATTTTGGCGCCCCATTTTCACCAAGCGTTACAAGCCATGTGTTTTCAGTATATTCCATGTGCAAATGCAAATTCAAGCACTCTATTTATACTATTCTTTTAACTGCCAACTAGAGCATGGAGGACTAACTTAAATCAGAAATATGGATTACAATCAGCAGTTGTACAGATGACATACTCAGATGTATACTTGGTGGGAACAATCCCTGCCATCAAGATGTTCCATTTTAAAGAATAGACAATGATTGGTTCATACTGAGGATGTAAAAATATTAGTTTCATAAGCAAAAAGAAAACTATTCAAAAGCCTGACAGGCTTTCTGGAGCCTTTACTCAGAGTCCACTTCAGGTAACCCATGGCTATCAACTTGTTCAAGGGTGTGCTCACACACACACACACACACCCTGTTTTTGATGGTATGTTCCTGCATGCACTTTTGTGTTGAATCACTCCTGATTTCTAACTCGCCTTGCCCTTTTTTCCCCTTTTTCCACATCACCTTTGTGCGCCTGGCTTTGTGAATATTTCTCCTCTGAACCTCTCCCTGAGTTTTGACAGGAGCCCTTTTTTCTATCTGAAGTGATTCCAAAAGGGGGGGAAATGTAAAGCACTGCATCCATTATTGAGCAACATGACAACCTGGGAAGCCTGCAAGAGACATTTACATTTTATGGCCTCTGTCAGTCCCTTTGGTGAGCAGTCCAACCCAGAGGTTGTTGCATGCTGGGTGCTCAAACTGACAAGCACTTGCCACATGGATTGTGATGCAAAAACAAGCGCATTTAGCGACACTACTTTGAGGAATAAAACGGGGGATGCTTTAATTTTAACAATCCTCCTTGAACCTCCCCTACAGCTTCGCCTGCGGTAAGACGTCATTTATACTCGAGGTTCAGGCAGGTCATGAAAAATGCTTTTTGATTGCAACTTTCCTGCTACATGTTCTGAAACATTGCAAGTCCACAGCATAGCAGGTTAGATTACTGTAACTCCCTCTTATCAGGCTGCCCCAATAAGTCTCTAAAGACTCTTCACATCTCTCCAGTGTTAGCTTCTCTACACTGGCTCCCCATAAAATCTAGAATAGAATTTAAAATCCTTCTTTTAACCTACAAAGCCCTTAAAAATCAGAGCTCATAATGCCCTATTACCCCTCTAGAACTCTACACTCCCAACATGCAGGCTTGCTAGTTGTACCTAAAATCTCTAAAAGTAGTATGGGAGGTAGAACCTTCAGTTATCAGGCCCCTCTCCTTTGGAATCATCTACCAGTCAGGGTCCGGGAGGCAGACACCCTCTCCACTTTTAAGAGTAGGCTTCAAACTTTCCTTTTTGATAAAGCTTATAGTTAGAGCTGGATCAGGCTTGGACCAGCTCTTAGTTATGCTGCTATAGGCCTAGACTGCCGGGGGAACTGGCGCACTGACACACTGGGATCCTATCTCACCTCCTATCACTTACTTTAACTCTGCCTGTCCCATTGAAAGTTACTAACCAAAGACCTTTCCTGAGTCCCTGAGCTCCCTTGATCTAAAAAAGGAGGGAAAGAAAGGAGAGAGAGGAGAGAGAGAAGAAAGGGCGACAGTATGACCCCCAGTGTTTCTCCAGGAAAGGTTGGTATAGTCTTTGAGTGGTTAAAACCAACCTGTTTGCTAGTTTGATGTCCACAATGAGATGAATTACGTTGTACCTAATTATACTAAATGGGTTTCCCCACCCTCCCTACCAGACTCAGCAGCTGATATGTCAGCAGGTGCACTGTCTCCCCACAACTCCACCCAACCCAATGAACAAGAAAGTGAGCATGTCAATCAATCAATAAAAAAACATTTTCCTTTTTGATAAAGCTTATAGTTAGAGCTGGATCAGGCTTGGACCAGCTCTTAGTTATGCTGCTATAGGCCTAGACTGCCGGGGGAACTGGCGCACTGACACACTGGGATCCTAGCTCACCCCCTTCCCCCCCAACCCATCACTTACTTTAACTCTGCCTGTCCCATTGAAAGTTACGAACCATAGACCTTTCTGGAGTCCCTGAGCTCCCTTGTCTCGTAGGTTCCTCTGAGCTGCCGTAGGCATCCTCCTGATGCGGACGTGCTGGACTCCAGCGGCAGCAGCTTCAACTACTAGTCTCATCACTATCACCTCTCTCTCTTATCCTCCTCTATCCCTCTTTCAAGACCCAACACGGTCTCAGCAGATGTGTGCCTAACATGAGTCTGGTCCTGCTGGAGGTTTCTGCCTGTTAAAAGGACATTTTTCCTCACCACTGTAACTAGCTCAATACTGCGATGTGCGATGTGCAATGCTTGGGGCGGCAGTAGCTCAGTCCATAGGGACTTGGCTTGGGAACCAAAGGGTCGCCGGTTCTAGTCCCAGTATGGACGAAGTTTGGCAAGTGGACTGGTGGCTGGCTGGTTCACTTGCCTGGGCACTGCCGAGGTGCATCTCTCCCTAAGTGCATGTCCACTGCATGTGTGTGCATGATTGTATGTATATATACCAAAAACTGTGTAGCATGTCCAAAAAATAACACGACTGAAAACATTTCATTTCATTTCTTCTTTCTTCTTCTTCTGCTCATGATGGATTAAGGTGGGGTCAGACTGAGTCTTACCCTGTCTGGGTGTTGGGTCTCTGTTCATAATTTGACATAGAGTGGTCTAGACCTCTTATGTTTGTAAAAGCGTCTTGAGATAACGTTTGTTGTGATTTTGCGCTATACATATAAAGATTGATTGATTGATAGCGCCTCCCTCTGCATCAATCCTATAAAAGCCTGTGATTGGGTACGGCTAAATGATAAATGACAAGGGCGCACATGGCTGAGAGGAAGGTGTGTTGTAATTCTAGTCATTTTAATAAGTGCTTCGTTGGCCCTGTGAGACTGCCGTTACTGTATTTCACCGTCTTCCGGGGGCCTGCAGTGATCTAAGCGGTCAGCAACCTATTAGGATGCTTAGTAAGAAAAAACAAGTCGCCCATTGTTGCTGAAGAAATACTCTGTGACAGCAACATTGTGTTTGCATCCCATTTTAATTTGTCTGCTTCTCCTTTGGAAGATTAATTGAAAATAGAAGCCCCACAATGCTTTCAAGGTTAATACAACACATGCTCAATTAAGTGCGAGGAAATACGCAGCAGCCGCCGCCGCCGCCGTACTGTATTTCACAAGGCTTCGCTGGCAGAAGCCATACTATTTTCCATGCCTCCGCCGCCTAATGATAAGCTTTCTCTCCCCCAGTTATTTGTAATTAAGTTTCTCTTCAGCATTTAGTTAGAAAGATGTCAAAGAGGAGAACAGAAGAGGGGATGAGGAGGGGGAGAATCTAGTGAGCTAGGGGCTGAAGCGGCCCTATTCCTGAATAAATGCAGAGGGTGAACAGGCTTAGTGAATTTCAAAGTCACCCAGGCAGCTTAATAGCTTTCCTAAATGACTCAGCACATTATTTCCAGTTGTACAGTAGTCCATTACACGCTGCGTTACCGTACCCATACAGGGTTAGGACTCCCTCCCTCCCTGTCCTTCTGGCTCAGGCCTGGCATGTGTTCAACAAACCACTTGAGCCTGAATGCGAAATGAAGTCCCCTGGCTATAACTTTGAGGACAGTTCAGTCTTTTTAGTGCTTACCCAGGAGCCTGCAGCCTGTCAGTGACACCCGCACAACCCTGTGCACCGCGAGCTGTGATGGCAAAGGTGATAGCTAAAAGTGTATTGCATTGGCCACGGGCGTGGAGGTGGATGGAGTGAGACAGAAAGAGGGAGATAAATAGAGGAGGAGGGAGCAAGAGAGAGCAATTAGTGGTGCTCTACAGCATAATCCCTTGGAGACAAGGCCCATCAATCATGTTACTAATCCTTTGTTTCTCAATAAAGATAACCATGCTGCAGGGAGTTAACATTTTCTTAATAAGTCATCCCACTATAGTACACCTGAAATGCCAGATTGGCCCAGAATTATCCTTATCCTTTATGTATGACATTGAGTTGATAAGAGGACACTAAGACACGCCGGACAAGTCTGTAAGTCCTGTTGTTTTGATAAAAGAGGAGCTAGTAGAGGCAGCCTGGAAGGGCAAGCAGGGTTGTCCGGTCAGGTTGGTTATGACATGCTTGTCATCGCTTTCTGAAATGACCCAAATTAATGTTTTGTAACCTGTCGACTTCATTGAGGGGATTTATTGTTCTGCTGCACCTTCAAAGAACCTTGAAGTGACAGTTTAAAACATTTTTTCATGTTATCTTTTTCTGATCCGGTACCTCAGTGGTCAGGGTTTGATTGCTGAGGCATTAAGTACTTTAACCCTTAAAGGTGACATATCATGCAAAATGGACTTTTTAATGGTTCTCTACCTGAAATATGTGTCCCTGTCTACAAACCCCCCGAGAATGAAAAGAATCCATTCTGCCCCTGTTCTGATTTCTCCACCTTTCTGTAAATGTGTGCTGAAACGAGCCGTTTCAGACTTCCGTGTTTTTGTTACGTAACAACAATATCCGGTCTGTCACTTAGTCAGAGCTCGGAGCTTGTTCAGCCCATAGACTGTATAAAATAATACTGAATCCCTCCTCCGTTTTTCATTACCTGCACAAATGTGTGCTAACAAGGAGCTTAGGAGGGAGGCATGCTAGTTGTAGGCTGTCTTAATAAACACAAAGGTCGGTTTTACTCCCCACGTCTGCAGATTTGAAGATCTAGTGGATGATTTTTATTTATCATGGATAAATGCTAGCGCTAGTTAGCATAGCTACATAGCTACATGTCGTAGCTGTAGCTGTGTACCAAGACACACGTCTACATACTGACAAATAAAACAACAAGAAACACTAAATATGTGACTAATCGTTCAGAAAAGGTCCCGCTACCTTTCTGGCAGAGGTTGGTTTTACTCCCCACGTCTGCAGATTTGAAGATCTAGTGGATGATTTTTATTTGTAATGGATAAGTGCTAGCGCTAATTAGCATAGCCACATAGCTACATGTTCATAGCTGTAGCTGTGAACCAAGACACACGTCTACATACTGACAAATAAAACAACAAGAAACACTAAATCTATGACCAATCCTTCAGAAAAGGTCCCGCTACCTTTCTGGCAGAGGTCGGTTTTACCCCCCACGTCTGCAGATTTGAAGATCTAGTGGATGATTTTTATTTATCATGGATAAGTGCTAGCGCTAGTTAGCATAGCCACATAGCTACATGTTCGTAGCTGTGTACCAAGACACACGTTGACATACTGACAAATAAAACAACAAGAAACCCAAAATCTGTGACGAATCCTTCAGAAAGGTCCTGCTGCAGGCGCCTCTCCGTCAGGATCAGATTCAGAGGGTCGAAGTAACGTGATCTCTGAGCAGCCGTGTATATTCAGCCAACATGTAAACATTAGATCAACGTGCTGGACAGCCGAGGCCACACCCACTTCCTGAGGGGGCGTGGTCAGAGAGAAAACAGAGTGTTCTGAGGAGGACTGAAGAAGAGGGTTTTTCAGGCAGACCAAAATCTGATTTCAAAGTGTTTTTTTGAGCATAAACTTTAAAGACATGTTTTGGGGACCTCTTAGACCAATATATGTTGATGAAAAAAGCGTGATATGTCACCTTTAAAGACCTAGACCATTTTTGGGGGCGCCAGACTCTCCTGAATTTATTTTGAATATGCTGAACGAGAGAAATGTGGTATCAATGGAAAGCTGAGAATGTCCACTGTAACTGAGTTTTTTAAAGCTTATTGATAGAATTGGCGTTTCAAAAGGTCTTTGAGGGCTACGTGGAACAACGTTGCATGATGAAACTTCAGACATGTTGATGGAGCTAAATGGAGGTAACATGGATAGACTATGTACCATAGACTGTAACTAGAACGATTTGAAAATTAAATCCAATTTGGAAGTCTTTCTATAACATGCATTACTTCTAATGGCCACCAGAGGGCAACACTGATGTCTGCATGACGATCTACTTCTCGGTTAATTTGCTACCTAAGCAAACATTATCTGAAGCAGTTTATGGTCTCTCTGGCAACTCAAAAGTTTCCTTTGTAAAACACGTAGACTGTATGAAACATGGACGTAGTCTCAGTGACATCACCCATTGGTTTCTTAAGAGCGCTTTTGCAGACAATTGAAGGCAGGCGCCATATTGGAAATGCTGACTCATCCTAACTTTCAGTCATCCTCGAAACAGACAACAAAGTGGAGCTAAGGCTGGCTGTTAGCTGCCTAGCTAACTGTTACATCAGGCCACCTGTAATTGTGCAGCTTTATGGATAAAGTTTAGTGTCACATTGTGGAGAAACGAAGGAGGAGGACCCAAGATGCAGACAAAGGCAGTAACACTAAACTTAACACAAGACTATTCTACAAAATAAAACACTGAAAACTAACTCAAGACCACAAGACAAAACTCTAAACACACAAGAACACAAAAAAAGGCAACAGATAAAACACAGAACATGAATCAATGAAACACACGAAGTGGAACCAGAAATCAAAGCCAGGACACCACAAAGAAAACACAAAACAAAAGCAACCCATGACATTTAGTGTTGTAACCTAAACAAAGGAGTGAGTTCTGAAAAAATATGACCCCCTTACATTGTGAATGAATAAAGCAGGGAGATATTCAGACCAAAACATTCAATTGGACCAGGCTGTAAACACATTAGGTAATTTAAATGAATGCTAATGGGACTTCATGTCATTTATAAGGTTATTCTTGGTCTGTTGCCACACTACCTCTGTGTCCTAATCACACAGAAAAGTGCTGGACAGTACTCATTGCATTCCCAGGACTTTTTAATGCTTTCTGTCCCAAAAGCTCGAACAGAAACAGAAAAAAGAGCTTTTAGGTACTCTCCACCCTCAGCCTGGAATTTATTGCAGAATGGCTTGAAACTCAAGGAGCTGGTGTCACTGGATGATTTTAAATCTAAAGTAAAAAGACCTTGAAGCTGAATCTTTAGAATATCATTGGTTTTAGTGTATCTTCTTACAACTGCACTTAGGTAACGGCTCTTTCTGCGACAAACGTGCTTTTGAAGTGTGCTTCGATTCTCTCTGTGTGTCTGTAACTTTGTGGGGTTTTTTTGCTGCTGACTGTCTTGGTCAGGTCTCCCTTGGAAAAGAGATATTTTATCTCAATGGGACCAACTTGGTTAAATAAAGGTTAAATAAAGAAAAAAAGTGGACACTCAAGGAACTGCGGTTTTTAGCACTTCCTGATTTTCTTCACTTTTGATCACCTGAGTTTGCCACTTATCAATACAGCATTATTATATTATTTTTGCATTATAAGATCAATTAGATTATGAATTATTAGAGTAGATAGAAGATTTGTCAGGTTATTCTTTGGGGCCCGGTCTTCACAAACCATTTCCACTGCAAGCTGTCATTTAAGATCTATTTCAAGCAATGCTCCAAATTTGGTCACTTCTGGCCAAATTGCCAAACTTGAACCTTTAAAACTGAACGCCACAGTGAATGGGTGACCTCCTGAATCAATGACAGTCTAATCAATGGTTGTTCTGACCTTTCACCAAAAATCCAGATGTGAAGTAAAGCTTATAGTTAAGCTGGATCAGGCTTGGACCAGCTTTTGTCATGCTGCTATAGGCCTAGACTGCCGGGGGAACTGGCACAATGACACACTGGGATCCTAGCTCACCTTCTTCCCCCCAACCCCTTCATCACTTCCTTTAACTCTGCCTGTCCCATTAAAGTTACTAACCATAGACCTTTCTGGAGTCCCTGAGCTCCATTGTCTCGTAGATTCCTCTGAGCTGCCGTAGACGTCCTCCTGCTGCGGACGATCTGGACTCCAGCTGATACGGACGTGCTGGACTCCAGCGGCAACAGCTTCTACGACTCGTCTCATCACTATCACCTCTCTCTCTTACTCCCCTCTATCTGTCTTTCCAGACCCAACTCAGTCGAGGCATGATGGCTGTCTAACATGAGTCTGGTTCTGCCTGAGGTTTCTGCCTGTTAAAAGGAAGTTTTTCCTCACCACTGTAACTAGCTAAATACTGCGATGTGCAATGCTCATGATGGATTAAGGTGGGGTCAGACTGAGTCTTACCCTGTCTTGGTGTTGGGTCTCTGTTCATAATTTGACATAGAGTGGTCTAGACCTCCTATGTTTGTAAAAGCATCTTGAGATAACGTTTGTTGTGATTTGGCGCTATACAAATAAAGATTGATTGATTGATTGATAAAAGAGGGAAAGAGGGGGAAGGTCTAAAGATCACAAAATCTGAAAAATACATGATCTAACAAATTTGAATGGCTGGACAAAATGTTCTTTGTGCAACTTATCCAACAGTTGTTGGGATATTTCAATCTGCACCAAAGCAGTGGATCAACCAATGAGCAGCATCTTATACAGAACATTACGTGGTTAAATGCATGGAAAGATGGTAATGGTTAAAAGTAAACAACAATTTGAGGCATGTTATATGTATGGCAGTACATTTGCATGACAGCAGATGAAAATTAGAGCCTTAAGGCCAAATGAATGGAGTACTGTTGAACAAAGAGCCTGTGAGCTTAGCAAAAAACACATCAAGATGCACCGCAAGCCTCCGAGGAAGAAGGTAAAACACTGGGAACTGTGTTCAAATACCTAATCAAATAAGTTTAGGTTAGATTGAAGATCTAATTGCGTGCTGTACCTTTAAGGCACATTCTGTGATATTATACAGTAAAAAAGAGTTAGCTCAAATATTCATTATAACAGCCCAAAGGCACTGCTTCAAGAACGAAGCACCCTTATGAGGAGCATAAAGGGAATGCCAGGAGGCAAATAACATGTCTTTTCTCTCCTGCACTCCCAGCTAATCCTGCATGTTTTCCTGTTAAAATAACATTTTCTCAAGAAGTCCATGTGGGCGACCTTTTGTAAAACTCAAGGCAGCTCCAAATTGAATGAATTCACCGGTGACCTTGGAGGCATCTCTTTGTCCGATTCACTCTGCTTTCTTTTGTATGATCTTTCTTGCAGAGGCTAGATCTATCCATCATGTTCTCTTGTTCACCTTTTGTCTCTGAAACAACATTTTTGCACCTTGTTTTTCTACTACCCGTTTCTTTTTCGCTGTCTTTCCATCATCCCCCCACCTCTCTATCATTCCAGCGGTCTCCGGGAGAAGTCAGCCATAGATGTGTTGGTGTGGACGTGGCTCTCTGCTGTCATGGATGCTTCAAGGTCAAGAGTGCTTAGCTGGATATTAAAGAGACAGATGGGTGTAGAGACCGAGTGGGATGGCAGTGCAATGCAATTATAACCCGTGCCCACTGTCCACCACACACAAACACACACACACACACACACACACACACACGCTCAACTAGTCGCACACAGCATGAGAGAAACACACCAGCAGAGAACGGGGGGTGAGAAATCAAGATCACTGCTATCTCCGAAACTCTGCAGGGACAATCTCACATCAGCATGAGTAAGTCCACAACAGTTAGAGCACGCACTGGTGGACAAACAAACGTGTGCACGTGTGCGCACGCACATGGCACAGAGATTGTCTGATAGGAATTGTAATGGCTCATTAAAGCACCAAAGTGATCCTGCGGATGGTTCCAGGAGGAGGAAAACAGAGTGAATGATTGATACAGTGATACAGAGTGTGCTCCCTCTACCAGCCCATTAGGGGTGATTTAGAGGGACTGTGGAGTGCAACTGGAATAGAAAAGAGGCTGCTGTCTTTACATTTTTGATTCCAACCGACTCCGTGACTGATTGAAAGAGAGCGAGGAAATATTTTTCACCTCCTAAAGAACTCACTAATGGTATTTAGGAGAGAAGGATGCACATACTGTAGAACAGCCACAGAGTGCAAACTGGGGATGTGTTTCTCTGTGAATCTGCTGACTTATATCATACCTTGCATTCACATGCTCCTCTAATGGTGTCGCATTTCACGTTGGTCTCCTGACTTTGGTATTTTTAGGAGCTTCATGTCATAAACTGGGAACAAAATATGTGTACCAAAAGACGTGGTGAATTTTTGGCTCAAAACTAATTCTCATCTAGCAGCCCAGAGACTTAGACTTCATAAAACATGGATGTAGTCTTAATGATGTGAGCGGTATGTTTCTAAAGAGGAGTAAGAAGCCAAAATATATGAAATGCTCTCTCCTACCAATTTCTAACTGTTCTACAAACTACCAAAGCGATGGATCTGAGGCTATGGCCTTACTGCCAACGTGTCAGTCAAGTCAGCCACAGTGTTAATTTCGTTAACGAGAATTAGGACGATAAATGTTCGTTTTTCATGACGAAAATGAGACTATGACGAGCTAAAGTGCATCACTGATAATAGAAACTCTGATGAACATGTGTTTTTATTTTGTTAATGAGACGATGACGAGATGAAAACATTAGTGGCCGACCGCCTGACATTCAAAATCCATGTTCCCCCCGCTGAACGTCTAATCTTTAGAAATAAAAGTGAAGCATTCCTGTGACAGGCTGAGTTATTATCTGAGGGGCTCAGTGTTAGCTTGGTCTCTACCTGCAGCAGGTGTGCTTTATGAACCTGCTCTCCCCTCCACCATGCATCTGTCTCATCTTCATTGATGATTTCTACCCCCTGGTGTGCGTTAGTGGCAAAGACACAACCGGGGGACGTCTGTTTAATATTTGATGTTTGCCACCATTACCATAAAAAGCTCCGCGTCTACAGCTTGATTTATTCCAGTTTGGTGAAACATCAGACACATTTAGTAAGTTTGGATCAACTCCTTGTTGAAAAATGCAGATGCATTTCAGAGTGCCGTGAACTGACTGTCTGTCCAGTGCCTCTGTCACTGCAGGTGCATTCAAGGACCGTCGTAAATGTGCAATACAGCCCTTTCATGGCATTTCTCTGTGAATCAAGAGAATCCAAAAAAATAGGCATAGTTGTCACATCAAGAATGTTTTCTTTTGACTTTGTAGCAGGGACAGGCTGAAATGTTGATGATTTTAACACTTGGTACAACCCTGATACCGATATCTGATTGACTACATGAATTATTTAAAGACTAAAATGTGACTAAAACTAAAACTAAAGACTAAGATTAAATCTAAAACAGCAGCCAAAATTAACGCTGGTCAGCCACGCCCCTTATCATGCTGTATGATGCTAACTCTTACTGTAATCTAATCCAACAGATTAGAGTTTAGAAAATCGCCCCTCTAGACTCATGAATGCAACTTTAGAGCAACCATTCCTTTGTGCTGTCTTGAAATATGAAGCCAAAGCAGATCCTGCAGTTCCTTGAGTGTCCACTTCAGGCTGGCTGCAGAAGCACAGGAAGGCGTGTTCACTGTACTCCATCTCTTTGCCTCTTGTTAGGTCGACTGAAAGTCAGGTTAAGTCAGTATTCTCAATATGGCAGCCACTTCATCAAGGCTACGTCCAGTCTGTGGTTTGCGTCTGTTTTGGTGCCCCCTGTGGACAGATATGTACGCACATCTGATCTCTTTGCTGATTCAGTCCTGTCCATGCCAAGGTCATTCTTCTGTCTCAACCTGCTTTGTATTGATAGTCTATTATCACTCCCCATGACTATTTGCTGTAAAGCTGTTTCATTTGAGGGCTGTCAATCATCCGGTCTGACATCTCGCCCCTCACAGGCATCAAAAATTACAACACATAAATGTTCTATAATGTTGTTTTGTTTTTGAAGGTCATAAAGAGGCATCACTGTCAATTTCAATTTGTTGCACAACCAGTGAAAAACTCCTTACTGTGGCTTTAATTGGGGTTTTAATAAATAAGGCTTTTGGAGCTAGCCCCTAGTGGACACTTGAGGTACAGCAGCAGGCTTTTGCACTGTTGCATTGGCTTCACTTTTCTGCACTGGAGGTTGCTTCCTGAAGGTAACAACCTCCAACTAATGAGACACATTTTAATACACGTTAATTTATAAAAAGTCATTGGTTGATATTTCGTCCAAGACCGTTAATTCTGCTACAAGTCGTGTCTCAACCATTCCTCAGAACGTCCAACCTGTTTTTCTTTTCTAAAACGTGACATCTGCTGCTTTCAAATGAAACACTCAAAGGAAGTGACTTCATCCTCAGACATGAGAGAGCCTCCATGTGAATCTTTTTAGTCGGAAACTCATTTTTCCCATTATTCTGACACCACCTGAAAGCACAATAAGGCTGTCGTAGTGGCACAGGGGTCGTGATGCGGCTCCTTGTCAGAATTGGTGACAAAACAAGCTGGAGTGTAACAAACCTAAACTGTAAAATGGCTCAGAAGAAATAGTTCTCTGCAGGAAGAGTTGGTGATCAAGGCTTGGTGTAATTTCCACAGATTGGGTGTTATCCACTATCTCTAATGGTCACGCAGTGAGGCGCGCTCTCCAGTTTGATGTTTCACAGCGCTGAAAGCACACACATCTCAAAGCATTGACTCGTTGTTACTTTCTGCATTTGTCTCTAACATGCAGGACTAATAGATTGTACTGCCTTATAACACTAATGAACCATAAACACCTGTGGAGAGTTGATAGCATTGTTGGTCAGCACTAATGAGAAGGGGATTACTCTGCCAGGTGTTACAACTGCACTGTGTCTGGCACTGCAGGACGCTCCCAATCCACTCGCTGAAGAGCTCTGTGCAGGATTACAGAGTTATTTCCACCTCAGGACGTGCAATCCCCTGTGTGCTTGCCAAAAATGCAAACAGCATGAATTGAATGTGTACCTGTAGCACCTGTAAATCATTTATCCTCATTGTGGAAAGTCTCCCAAAACACAAATCACAGAAATATTCCATTCCCCTTTGCTGTCTTCAACATTTGCTCTGTGGTGTCATTTAATGTATAGATTTTTTTAACTGTATGTTTATTTCTAGAGCTATAGATTAGGTTCATTTTGATGTTTACAGTATGTACACTAAGCACAGAGTAAAACCTCAACTGGCCAATGAAGCAGATCCTAACTAGGCTCATTATTTTGCCTAATATTGATTGACACATGCATGTTTTTGCACAAGAATAAAGAAAAAAAGGAAGAAATGTTTGCACAATTGGCTCCCAAAACACACTAATTAATAAATAATTGACAGGAAGACAATTTTGCTTTTGTTTTGTGTTGTATCCAGCTTTGATTTCCTGCTCTGTTTTGCAGACCTTCCTTGTGTTTCATGTCTTGTTTCTCTCTCTTTTCTGATATTAGTTAATCTTGTTTTAGTTGTTATTCAGTTGTCGTTCCTTATCCATGTGTTCTTGTAGTGTTTCCTGATTTATTTTACAGTGTTTTCCAGTGTGTGCTCACACATTTTTCAGCCTGGGACCCCCACTGTCCCTCAAAGGGATTTAATGTGGCTTCATTTAGCTGGTCTGCAGAAAATGACCCTACTTATTTGAGCACGTGTCTGTGTTTCCTCTGCCTTTATGAACTAACCTGCTGCTACTGATGCTTTTGATAATTATCTGTTCACTATCACTACACTTAGGAGTCATCTGGAGAAAAGAAAGGCAGAAAACTCATTACATTTTCTATTTTGAAGGTTTTATTTCAAGTTTAGCGACTATTTTTGTCCATATTTTTTACTATAATGGGTTAAATGTATTATTTTTAGATAACTTTAAAAAAAAAACATTTTGGAAGACATCCCATGACCCCCCATTTGTGTCTCACAACCCCCCAGGGGGTCCCAACCCACACTTTGAGAACCCCTTTCATAGACTGTATAAAAAATGGACATAGTATCTGTGACATCACCCATCTGTTTTGAAGCTGATCGTCAGCGGGTGCCATATTGGAAATGCTGAACACAACTGAACATCATCCCAGCTAGTGTGAGGTACAGATGCGTGCCTTTAGCCTTTTCGCCAACAGCTACAGGGTGACCACCTGTCAATCAAATCAACCATGTCCTTATTTGGGAAAAACTCTTAAGTAATCTTCAACTCCCCAGACCTGAAGCGTTTTTTTAAACCTGGCTGTAAACATGTTTATTTCTGCTGTTTAGATCGTCTTTTTTGAATGGGTGTGTGTGTGGTTTCTTGTGTTTCTGCAGCCAGCCTCTAGTGGATGCTCAGTGAACTGCAGTTTTTAGCACTTCTGCATGGGCTTCATATTTTCAGACCAGAGGTTGCCACTTGGTCAAGAATAGCTTTACTTCCTCAGTTTTCCTTCTTAAGTGATTGTGTGCCTCACCATGATTAGTTTCAGCTGGGTCTTGTGTGACACCTGTATTTGATTACCCTTTGTGTTTTTAGTCTGTGTTTGTGTGTTCTTTAGGATTCCCCTTCTTGTGCTCCTTGTTGTTTCCTTGCGTTTTCATTTGGACCTCTTAAGACATTTTTAAGTACGTTTTGTTTGACCTTTGAAAGACAGAAAGAAAACTGCAAATAGCTGTTACTCGCCAATTTTCGTGCATATTATTGAATTTGAGTATTCATTATAAAAGGTCAAAATCAATCATTGAAAGCATTACCATATCTGGGCGGGGTTAGGGACAAAAAGTGTTAGACTGCCGGGGGAACTGGCACACTGACACACTGGGATCCTATCTCACCCCCTTCCCCCCCAACCCCCCATCACTTTAACTCTTCCTATCCCATTAAAGTTACTAACCATAGACCTTTCTGGAGTCCCTGAGCTCTGTTGTCTCGTAGATTCCTCTGAGCTGCCGTACACGTCCTCCTGCTGCGGATGTTCTGGACTCCAGTGGCAACAGCTTCTACTACTCGTCTCATCACTATCACCTCTCTCTCTTACTCCCCTCTATCCCTCTTTCAAGACCCAACTCAGTCGAGGCATGATGGCTGTCTAACATGAGTCTGGTCCTGCTGGAGGTTTCTGCCTGTTAAAGGAAGTTTTTCCTCACCACTGTAACTAGCTAAATACTGTGATGTGCAATTCTCATGGTGGATTAAGGTGGGGTCAGACTGAGTCTTACCCTGTCTTGAAGTTGGGTCTCTGATCATATTTTGCCATAGAGTGGTCTAGACCTCCTATGTTTGTGAAAGCATCTTGAGATAACGTTTGTTGTGATTTGGCGCGATAGAAATAAAGATTGATTGAAAAGGAAAATAGCACCTGCACAGCTTTGATAGAAACAACCGTATCTCAAAAGGTAAAAAAAATGTGCAAAAACTATTATTTTGTGGTTTGTTAATGTAGACTTTATTCATGTTTCTGCATCCAGAATAATCTTAGATTAAAATGTTTGGTGGTATTTTTAGATGTAATCTCTCATTCTTGTATTCATGGCACAGTCTGAATCTATAATTGTGGCTTACACTGTATTGACCAGTGTTGGCTTTCAGCTGTGGTTGCACAGATCCCAGTGACATAAAATACTTGCAAACACTCGAAGAAATGACATCACGAGCATAAATCACTGCAGGCACTGGGGCACCATATCCATTACGTAGCCGTAAAGGTCAGTGTCTTCAGAAGCAAAAAGGAGACACCATCATTCGTGTAACGTAAACCAGAGATCACTTCACACTGGCATGAATCCTTTGTCACCAACATGGGAAAAATATGTAACACAACAGGAACAAAGGGATATAGAAAGCAGCTGTTGCCTTCGGGGTCGTGTGTGATGATTGATGTCGGGAGGATGGCTTTGAAGTTGGAGCGTTCCCCTTTTAAAAGAGGCGATTTCCTTACACGTCGACCTTGATTTGGTCGGTGGCGGCTGATTTTTAATGGTTACGTGTACATAAAAGAGGAAAGAGGGAACTTTTCTTAACGCTGTCCATCATAGGCATCCGCAAAAGAAGGTATTGCATGACTTGAACAAAGGGAGGCTGACATGCACATTTGCAAAGATGCTTACACAAGACTAGTGGCGCCGTATAGGGGGGGAAAGTTAGGATGATTCTAAGGGCCCATGACTGACAGGGGGCCTGAAAATAACAATACAAAAAAAAAAAAATCTTAATAATATTTTATTCAGAATAAGGTAATTAAAAAAAAACGTCCCTTTGTCTTCATAAAATGTATATCAGAGATCTCTACTTTATTTGGGCAAATTCATATTACCCCCCTTGTAGTGGCCCAGCCTGAGTCGTGCTAATCAGCTGTGCCGCTCAGTCAGACAGAAGTTGCACAGAGCACAGAGTGCGCTATAAAGGCAGCTAAAATGTCTGGAAAGACAAACTCTGGGTCCCAGAAAAGGAGGGAAAGAAAGGAGAGAGAGAAGAAGAGAAGAAAGGGCGACAGTATGCCTCCCAGTTTTTCTCCAGGAAAGGTTGGTATAGTCTTTGAGTGGTTCAAATCAACCTGTTTGCTAGTTTGATGTCCACAATGAGATGAACTATGTTGTAGTTAATTATACTAAATGGGTTTCCCCTTTCCCTACCAGACTCAGCAGCTGATATGTCAGCAGGTGCACTGTCTCCTCACAACTCCCCCCAACCCAATGAACAAGAAGGTGAGCAACGTAGCATGTCAATCAATCAATCAAAAAAAACCTTTCCTTTTTGATAAAGCTTATAGTTAGAGCTGGATCAGGCTTGGACCAGGTTTTGTTATGCTGCTATAGGCTTAGACTGCTGGGGGGAACTTGTGCACTGACACACTGGGATCCTAGCTCACCCCCTTCCCCCCAACCCCTTCATCACTTACTTTAACTCTCCCTGTCCCATTAAAGTTACTAACCATAGACCTTTCTGGAGTCCCTGAGCTCCCTTGTCTCGTAGATTCCTCTGAGCTGCCGTAGACGTCCTCCTGCTGCGGGCGTTGTACTACTCGTCTCATCACTATCACTTCTCTCTCTTACTCCCCTCTATCTGTCTTTCCAGACCCAACTAGGTCGAGGCATGATGGCTGTCTAACATGAGTCTGGTCCTCTCCACTGTAACTAGCTAAATACTGCGATGTGCAATGCTCATGGTGGATTAAGGTGGGGTCAGACTGAGTCTTACCCTGTCTTGAAGTTGGGTCTCTGTTCATAATTTGACATAGTGTGGTCTAGACCTCCTGTGTTTGTAAAAGCGTCTTGAGATAACGTTTGTTGTGATTTGGCGCTATACAAATAAAGATTGATTGATTGAATTATTATTGAAGAGGGTCTGTGGGAATCTCTTTTCTCTCTCTCTATCTGTACTATTACAAAAGCCTATAAAAACAAAGCTATAGCTAAGCTACATAAGCTACAGCCTATAGTCTGTTTTGGATGCTGGGCAGGTTGGAGCATTGAGTGATTTAGTCTGTTTTAATGTCACAGAGATTACTCAAATAATACATTAAAATCAGAGATTTTGATGCTGACTGACAGCAGTTGCACAGGGTTCTTGTGGCCTTTGGGGATTTTGGGCCCAATGTGATATTTTTTCATGGGGCCCGAAATCCCTGGCGGCGCCCCTGCACAAGACATCATCCACATCGACAAGCCAAAGATGAAGTAATGGAGGATTACTCTGCAGCAGCAGACGGTTACTTGTGTTTCAATCTAAATGAAGGCTTGGTTTTACTTCATGGTCGGCCAATTGAACCGTCTTGATTGTAACAGTTAAAGTCATTAAGATGCGAGTCTTCCCCATTAGAGATCACAAGGCATCGTGACGCATGATCACACAATGACCCCGGGTCATTATTTACCCATGATGATGGAGACGTCCGCGGACCAGACTCCCACATGTGTCCTCATGATTGTGGACCAGAGAAGAAACAGCGGTGCTGTGAAATGGAGCCCGGCTCACGCTGAGGCAATTGAGACAGGAAATGGGGGTCGGTGAGGGGTCACGGCGTCCAAACTCAGCAATGTGAGGATTTTGTATTTCCCACAATCCCTTACTCACCCAGCATCCCCTGCTGTCACACACACACACACATACACACACAAACACACACAAATGCACACAAACCCACCAGGCCTCCCGGTCCTTTATCCCCCGGAGGTGAGAGTGTGATATCGACCAATCTGTTCCAACCACCCCCGTAACCCTGACGGTCTCACCAGCGCCCCCCTCCCCCTCACTCCTCACAGCTCCTTCCTTTCCTGCTCCCCCACCCCCCAGTACCCAGCGTGTGCCACGACGGAGTGACAGCCACACCAAAAACACACACTGTAGCCGAGCAACCGGAGCGGCACACCGCAAAGAGGGTCAGCGAGGAGGGTTAAGTGAGCCGCGGAGAGAGAGGCAGCAGAAATGAAGTCCCCGCTCAGACTCTGCTTTGACTGATACGGGTATTTCAGAAAAACTAAGACGCCTTTAATTATCCCTCAGTACAATTTTAAAGCAGTTTTGACTTGTATGTATTCATAATTGCAAAGAGGTAATAAAAATGGCCACAGATGAGCAGGGTAATATGTCAGGAACAGCGGTAGCTCCATTTCTCTGCTGCTCTCATTTCAAAGTGAAATGTGTGGAAACTCATCTGACCAATGAGGCGCACTTTGAAGCAAAAACTGTGACTACTTAGGCAGCAGGAGGTCGACTGGGCTGAGAGGCATGTCATGGCTTGTGCTGCTGCTGTGTGAATTTCGCCTGTTTCTACCCTGGCAAACAACAGCTCTCATTCTTAGTGTTTGAAAATGTATGCAAAAGATAGTTCTGATAAATTGATAGTTGCAGTAAAATAGTTCAGCCTTTAAAGTGAAGTAAATGTGTGATTAATGTAAAAAATAAATCCACTTTTTAATTTGCTGCTGTTGAATATTTCTGCAAACGATAATCAAACACGCACACACTGACTGAATTTGCAGCAATGTGGGAGTGCTGTTTGGGAGTGCTTCTTGAATAGCAGGGAGGTGTGCTCGTCATAGATGGTATAAAACATGGATGAAGTCTCCCACTGGTTTCCAAAGAGGCTGAATCCTCAAGATGACAGTCCAAAACCAACTTCCAAGTACTCCTGAAAGATGTAGAGAAGAAGCACGTTTACTGAATGCGTTCATATTTTGGTGAATTTGGTGAACTGAGCGGCTCATTTAGCAACCCAGATACCCCTTTTCCACTAAAGTGGCCCTGGTGCTAGTTCTGGGCTGGTGCCAATGCTAGTTCAGAGTTGGTTCCAACCTTCTAAGAACCAGTTTGCTTGTCCACAGGAAAGAGAGCCACATTACCATAACCCTGATGTAAGCCGTCAGTTCTTCCAGTCCAGCAAGAGGTTGGTGCTACTCTGGAACCGTTTGTCCAGGTTTAGGGCCAGTTCTTATGGGTGGAAATGCAAAGAAGTTGTTCCAGATTACTGGCTCTGAACCAGTCCCAGTACTGACTTGGTGGTAAAGGGGTAAGAAGTGTATGTCACTCGAGAAAGTGAGCTACTGCTAACGTTCTGAGAGGTGCAGAAAATCACGACACACTTCGTTTTACTGCAGCCAAAGTGGAATATATGGCGTCTGGCACGCTTTCTGCATGGCGAGTGTTACCAACAATTCAGATATCGCTCTATAAGCCAAATGCAGCCAACAAATTAGATTCATATGTGTGTTTCTATGTTTTCAGAGCTTCTGTTTTTTTCACCTTTGGGCAACTAACAGATGAGGGAAACAGAAAATCCAACTGAATGAAAATACACTCAATGTTTTCTGTATTTCTAACTCTACAACATATATTCACACAGGGTTTTCTTGTCTTTAAACCTAATACCAGTCTATGATTCTTGATTGATATGATTGAGGGCTAAAGATTGAAGCATAGCAGACCACTGAAAAAGAGAAGTTAGGTGCAGCTAAAATAAATGATTGTTAGCTAGCTCCTTTTTGGGACTTCCACTTTGTGTGCATTTTAAAATTGTGAACTATAAACATAAATTTAGTTTAATCAGGATGTAAACATGCTTGGTTCTTATGTTGAACTGGATTCAAAAGGGGTTTCATTGGCTTTTTGGAGCCAGCCTCAAGTGGACACTAGAGGAACTGCAGTTTTTGCACTTCTGAATTGGTTTTGGTTTTCAAGGTTGAGTTTGCTGTTTGGTGCTTGTCCACCACTAATGCAAACACAGTACTCTTTCTAATAAATTAAATGTATGAGCAGATGAATCATTTCATGGCATTGGAATAATTAGAATTCAAGGATTACATCAGCGAGAGAGGCAAAATAGATCAAGCAGGTTGCAAGTTTGGTGCTTTCCTGCTTGCAAATGTGTAGATCCTGTGCCAAATACAAGTCAAACTTGCAAAGTGTTTAGCTGCAAAAATTATCACAACCTCTAAAAATGTTTGTACCCTCCAAAATTCTTCAGTATCATTGATGTTATGTACATTTAACTGTTAAGTGTTGAGACAGATACTGGCATGCAGGTGATGAAAAATGCTCGACTGGTGTGATAAAAACTTAAGCATCCATTTCCTTTCAAGCGGACTTCAATGGAAGTCTAAAATCAGCCACATATATGTATGAGCAAGCCAATTTATCAGTTTAACAGGAGTTTCTACATCTTCTCTGTGTGAACTATGGGAGAGGCGACGAGAGGAGGAGGAGCACGGAGGGGAGGCAGCCATGGAGGCGATGAAGCAGAGCTCAATTTGGACATCAAACACAGAGGGAGAGATGTGAAGGCGGTGGCACGTGGGCCTGAGATGTCAGGAAGGAGCGGTGTCCTGACTCCATTTCCAGCCCTCCCATGGGAATCCCACGCATGTTGCAACAATGTGGCAACAGACTTCATCCCATTACCCCTGAGGCTCTTTACCCTCAATCTGCTCTCGTCTCGAAAAACTGACAACTTGACTGTATTGAACTTGTTCAAAGGGTTTCAGGGTTTCCTAGAGAGTCTGGAGGGATGAGAAATTAATCATTTCTGTGTCTGTGGATGTTTGAAATATGTACAAGCAACATCGAGGAACGTGTGGGCAAAGTGTTTTTAATATCAGATTGTTTTCACACGGTTATGGAAAATGCAGACGGGTGTGGAAGTTGAATGATACAGCCTAGCTAAATGATACATTTGCAAGGCACTGACAAAATGCATATTGGACATAAGCTGAGATATAAAGGAGGGTAAGGAGGAGCTTAAATTAAGTCATATTTTTCTACACAAAAGGTGCATTTCAACCAAGAGTTCTGGGGTCTTTTAGCCCCCAGAACTACTTTTACCCTGAACTAAAAGGTTCCTGTGCCCCCATTGTCGTCTGTGTTTCAACCGCGGGCTGAACTCCTGGGTAGATTGTGCAAATCAGTAAATGCACTACATCACCAGACCAGTAGAGGGCAGTAAAACAAAGATGGATACCATTCATCACAGATGACACCATAGAAGCAGACGGACAGGCAGGTATCATTATGAGCAACACAACAGTTAGCCTGTTAGCTTGAAGAGACTCAGCTGGCGCTGTTTTAGATGGTGCTATATTTCATCACAGATGGATTCACTGAATCAACACGTGAGAGGAGATAAGAGCGAGTAGCAAAGACGTTTCAACACGGCTTTAAAATCCTTTTCAACTCAAAAAGCTTTGGCAGAGATCGGACGGTGTTTTGGTTTAAACAGCGACCCTGTTAACTGAGAGAAGACTACTGTTACAAGCTGCTAAATCAAGAGAATCACAGCTTCTTCTTTTGAAAAGTACACACACATACAAAACAGATAGAACAAATAAAAACTAATGAAAGAAAGAGAAATCAAGTGAATCAGAGATGGAAATAACAATGACTGTGAATGTTTTTTGGAAAAATTGAAGAAAAAAATGCCAAAAAAAAAATGTCAAAAAGAAATTTAAATAATTTTTTTTTGTTTGTGTTTGTTTAAAAAAAAAAAAATTTGAAATAAAATTTTTGAAAAAAAAATTTTGAAATTTTTTTTTTTGAAAAAAAAAAATTTTGCCCCAAAAAATTTTGACAAAAAAAAAAAATGGAAAATTTTTTTTTGTAAAAGTTTTTTTACAAAAAAGTTGACCCAGAGCCTGTCGGAATAATAAATGTTCCTTACATTTGAAATTGTGCTCCAAAAGCAGAAAAACATGAAAAAAAGTAAAAATTTTGCTCCTGCTGTTAAAAACATGGAAAAAGCAATGAATGAATCAACACGTGAGAGGAGATAAGGACGAGTAGCAAAGACGTTTCAACACGGCTTTAAAATCCTTTTGAACTCAAAAAGCCGTGGCAGAGATCCGCCGGTGTTTTGGTTTGAACCGCGACCCCGTTAACTGGAGACTCTCAGCCGGATGCATCCCTCATAAACGTCTTTAGACGATCATTAAATATCTGATGAGGATATTTTGAAATCTTAATAAAAACTAAACTAGTTTGCATTCCCAGGAACTCCCTCTGTGTTTCAACAGCTGTGTAAACTCCACAAACACTGACACCTTCAGCTGAAGGTCTCCAGTTTACAGGGTCACTTTTAAAACCGGAACACCGGGAGAGACGCATTCACGGTGGGGCTGAGAGAAGACTACTGTTACAAGCTGCTAAATCAAGAGAATCACAGATGTGTGTGATGTTATTGTGGACGGTGGGCGGAATAAAAACACTGCGGTTAATCTACCAATCAGACACGTTCAGCATTGCAGGCCCTGCCCCCCGAAAGTCCCGGGACCTTTGAAAACTACTACCCCCCTAGCAGGGCCTTTTAGGAGGGAGATTATCTACCCCTGAACTAAATTTAGACCCTGGGTCCACCAGTCGAAACGCACATATTTCCACCTAAAACCTTTCTTTTTTGGACCTTTTTATAGTCTCAGCTTCAAATTAGCAGTGTATTAACTGTGTATGCGTTCTTAGCACAAAGCTAACACATGCATCGTTGTGTTTCAGACACTTTGCATCATTTTCATTAATTGTGAGAGCAAGCACCTTCGTGTAATAACACGGGGAAAATACATGGAAACAATTAGCACTGTCATGAAAGGTGATAATTGCAAGTTGCACTTCCGTAATGGCGTTTCCTCCATTAGGGATGGAGAACATTGAGAGTCGCGTGTAAGCAGAGCGGCTATTATCACTGCAGCTGCATGATGAATGGAGAAGGCTCAGGGATGCCTAATCTATAAGCTTTTTAATGATTGGTTAGTCATGGTTTCCGGATTGGAATGAATATGGAAAAGATCTTTATCCAGCGGTGGACTCAAGGTCACCACTGATCTCCCGTCCCCTGGGTGCTTACCAGGAACTTTTTTACAAGGTGCAAATGATACCTGCTGCCCTGCTCTGTTTCTCCTAGCACAGCAAGGTGGAATGTGACACAAGCTGTATCATTTATCACCGTTTTCCAAGGTGCAATTAGCAGTAAATTAGGGTTAAGGACATGGACATTCACATATATAATGCACTCAAAATGTATATGGTCGCAAAATGTCAGAGGAATGACCGCGGTGACATTTAAAAATCAAATTGAAGGTACTGCTGGACAACAGTGGCATAAAACAGGAAGCAGAGTTTCCTCTACAGTGACTCTTTCTCTTGTTTGAGTCTCTCAAGAAGCTTTAAATAACATTTTTTAACATTTTGTATTAAAGAAGTAAGCTCTGGTGAATTAATATGAAAGAAAAGTTTTGTTTTTCTTCCTCTTGTTATCATATTTTTGTATTTATTTTCTCCTCCTCTCATCAATAATCCATTTTATGTTGTTAAAAACTCAAAGTCAAGCTGTGCTTTTTTTTGTGTTTGAATTTGTGAGTTGATATCAATAAATATTTGATTTGAAGAAACATTACCAAACAAGTCAGTGAAAAAATAAGAGTTAGACTGAGGTTGTATTTCAGTGTGAATTAAAAGGCTCTTTTGTAGGTTGTGTTGATGTTAAACTAAAGGAAAAGAAAACACCATAAGATCACTGATTCCACTGAAAACTAAATTATTATCATCATTATAAATGCAAAATCAAGACCTACCTTTTTTTGTCTCGCTTTTAACTGAGTTTTATTATTATTATTAGTTTTATTTCACCTCACTTTATTTATTTATTTATTACCTGGATCAAATTTTTGTCACTTTTTGTTTATTTTATTTATGTATTTATTTTTTCAAAGATCTTTTTATTTAGATTCTAACACATTACAAACAAAAAAGATCAATGCAAACAATTCAAGGAAGTGATGTTTTTGCATAAGAAACACAATAAATAAATAAATAAATAAATAAATAAATAAATGTAAAAACAAGCCAATAATATGTGATAATAACTTAAATAAAAGACTGATAAGTACTTAAGCAGGAAAGTAAAGAATAGTGAAACTATAATACAATGAGTAAGTGAATATTAAAGTATGAAATAAGTATAAAAATACAAATATATATCCATGTACATCCACATACACCTACATACATATGAATATATACATACATATACATACATGCATGCACCATACACAAAAAATGAATAAATAAATAAACAAAACCATTATAATAAAAGGAATTAAAGTAAAATTTAAAAAAATTAAAAAAATAAAAATAAAAAAGACCTGTTTTATTTTTTAAGTGTAGCATCTTATTTTCTTTGAATGGTTTAACATTTTAGTGTTTTGTTATCTTAAAAATTTATTTTATTTTGGTGAGTTTCATTTCCTGTGTTGAGTTTTAACATCTTATTTTACCTCCACTGTTTCCTCATTAAAATATCATGATAGCGTTTCCTCAGTTTGTTCAGCAACTTCATTTTTACTTTTCATTATTTCCTTCCAGCACCACACCACCTTAACATGTTTCAACCTACATGCATGAAAATGTTTCCCCATATCTATCAGGACAAGACCTACAAAAAAGATTCCTAATGTCATAGTGACATCCCAACAGGAAGTCGGCCATCTTTTTTTTTTCTTCAGTTTTTTGCCTGATTCGCAGGGGTACGTGTTTAAGAGATCTTACCCTAGGTCTTTTCTCTAATCAAGTCCAAACCATGCACATTCTGTAGTAGACACATTGATGATTCAAAAGTATTAGAGGCATGCCGTTCAGACTAAAAGTGTGGGCGTGGCAGACTTTCAGGCGGTGCATCAAACGCACATATCTCGCCATAAACAGGAAATTGATTTTTGGGGGCTTTAAAATGCCCAAAATCTCACCAAATTCAACACACTCTTCAGGCCTGGTGGAAAAATTTAGATTCTTTTGGTCTTGCAAAAAAATGCTCAGTAGCGCCACCTAGAATTTTCAAAGACCCCTCCCCATAAAGGCTATTTTGAGCTACATGCATGAAAATGAATATGCATATTCATGACATCAGGACGCACAAAAAAATCTCTTACACCCATATCCAAAACTCAACAGGAAGAGCGCCACCTAGCTTTGAATATGAAGAATATGAAGAATAGCCCAATAGCGGCTTTAATTATTATTATTGTTGCATATTTTGTGTTCTTAACCTTAGGATTGTGGGGTAGGGTGGGTTTGGAGTCTTGACTGGGGTTTGGATAAGGATGGTTAGTCTCAACAACTACTAAAAATAAATAAACAGTCCACATGTAACAGATACCCACATACCAATGAAACCCCCAAACCGCTATCCCACATATTCTGCTTTCTACAATTAAATATATCAGCATTTCAGTATAATTAAATCCACACTTTTTCCTAACTCTTTCAAATAGAATAGCAAAGTGTGCCAAACTAATATTCACATTACTTCTTGACAACTCTAATTGGGGTCAGGAGAATTTTGGGACCTGAAAATTGGGTCACCGGCCTGAAAAAAGTTGATAAAAGCTGTGCTAATGTGCCTCAGGTGGAAGAGATCGATCTACCTCAGTGGGCTGCAACCCACCTGAAAGAACTGCATCCATCTGTGCTGTGTTTGTGGATTTAATTATCCTGATATTAATACCTTTTTTTAGGCGAAAAAGTAACATGACTAGGGGTGGGCACTGATAAGATTTTATCCATGTCTCATCAATCCAAATCCTTATCAATTCTCCAAACGATTCCTGAGTATTTCTTTGAGGGGAGTCTTACGCACCAAAAGGAACCATTTTATTTTTTCCAAAATGATGTCTGCACAAGACTGAACATGAACATATTCAACTTGAACATACTGAACAATAGGTTGACCTCATTCTTGGCCGCGTGAGTCCCGATGTGGACCCTTGAGCCTGGAGGAAAATACTTTAAATTTGGAGAGGAAAAACGCTTTTCCTCCGGGGGTCATCAAGGAGGTATTTTACCCGCTCATGGTGCCTCATTTTCGGCCGCGTGAGTCCGGACGTAGACCCTCGAGCCTGGAGGAAAATACTTTGAATTTGAAGAGGAAAAACGCTTTTCCTCCGGGGGTCATCGAGGAGGTATTTTACCGACTCTTGGTGCCTCATTTTCGTGCGTGAGTCCGGACATGGACCCTCGAGCCTGGAGGAAAAATCAAAAATCATGACTAACAAAACACAGGCAGACAAAATCAAAGCTAACAAAACACAAGCAGACAAAATCCAGGCTAACAAAACACAGGCAGACAAAATCAAGGCTAATAAAACTCAGGCAGACAAAATCAAAACTAACAAAACACAGGCAGACAATATCAAGGCTAACAAAACACAGGCAGACAAAATCAAGACTAACAAAACACAGGCAGACAGAATCAAGACTAACAAAACACAGGCAGACAATATCAAGACTGACAAAACACAGGCAGACAATATCAAGGCTAACACAACACAGGCAGACAATATCAAGACTAACAAAACACAGGCAAACAAAATCAAGGCTAACAAAACACAGGCAGACAAAATCAAGACTAACAAAATACAGGCAGACAAAATCAAGGCTAACAAAACACAGGCAGACAAAATCAGGGCTAACAAAACACAAGCAGACAAAATCAAGACTAACAAAACACAGGCTGACAAAATCAAGACTAACAAAACACAGGCAGACAAAATCAAGACGAACAAAACACAGGCAGACAATATCAAGACTAACAAAATACAGGCAGAGAAAATCAAGACTAACAAAACACAGGCAGACAAAATCAGGGCTAACAAAACACAAGCAGACAAAATCAAGACTAACAAAACACAGGCTGACAGAATCAAGACTAACAAAACACAGGCAGACAATATCAAGACTGACAAAACACAGGCAGACAAAATCAAGGCTAACAAAACACGGGAAGACAAAATCAGGGCTAACAAAACACAAGCAGACAAAATCAAGACTAACAAAACACAGGCTGACAAAATCAAGACTAACAAAACACAGGCAGACAAAATCAAGACGAACAAAACACAGGCAGACAAAATCAAGACGAACAAAACTCAGGCAGACAATATCAAGACTAACAAAATACAGGCAGAGAAAATCAAGACTAACAAAACACAGGCAGACAAAATCAGGGCTAACAAAACACAAGCAGACAAAATCAAGACTAACAAAACACAGGCTGACAAAATCAAGACTAACAAAACACAGGCTGACAGAATCAAGACTAACAAAACACAGGCAGACAATATCAAGACTGACAAAACACAGGCAGACAAAATCAAGGCTAACAAAACACAGGCAGACAAAATCAGGGCTAACAAAACACAAGCAGACAAAATCAAGACTAACAAAACACAGGCTGACAAAATCAAGACTAACAAAACACAGGCAGACAAAATCAAGACGAACAAAACACAGGCAGACAATATCAAGACTAACAAAATACAGGCAGAGAAAATCAAGACTAACAAAACACAGGCAGACAAAATCAGGGCTAACAAAACACAAGCAGACAAAATCAAGACTAACAAAACACAGGCTGACAAAATCAAGACTAACAAAACACAGGCAGACAAAATCAAGACGAACAAAACACAGGCAGACAATATCAAGACTAACAAAATACAGGCAGAGAAAATCAAGACTAACAAAACACAAGCAGACAAAATCAAGACTAACAAAACACAGGCAGACAAAATCAAGACTAACAAATCACAAGCAGACAAAATCAAGGCTAACAAAACACAGGCAGACAGTATCAAGGCTAACAAAACACAGGCAGACAATATCAAGACTAACAACACACAGGCAGACAAAATCAAGACTAACAAAACACAGGCAGACAAAATCAAGACTAAACAGTATTTAGATATGGTTACATGTCTGATTTATTTTTAACCAATGTTTGAGGGTTTTTTTTAAAGAGTGAGTAGTTTAAACATGACACTTAAAATGTAGAATATTTCCACTGCACTATCCGGTTTCAAAAGCCTGCAGTGGTTGGATGTTAATATGTAGTCTTGTGAGATTAAACTACAGCCTGTATGTATAAGCAGACGCCCTTCCAAAACAGATTACATTCATTTTTCAAATCAGCCAAAGTGTCAGTGATTGATTTTAGCAGGAGGCACTCCAATAATGAGATCTGTGTCTGATGCCACTGACCAGTCTTCCTGCTGACTGATACACTGATTGAGTGATGTCACCTGCACCTTGATGAACATGTCACCACAGCGCCCGACAGCCCTGTGCCGCCAACCTCACGCTGTCGCCATCCTGCGATGCCGCTCAGCTGATTTACCGCCGTGATCGCTCCGCTTGTCCTCATCATTTTTTAAAAGCTCCTGAAGTGTCATTTCCTGCGCTATGCTTGACTTGAATCTGAGGAAATGAAGCCTGAGAGAGGTGAATTATCACCCACAGTGACTTTTAGACTAATTGAGACCATTACGCTATGCAGCACAGCAAAGAAAGAGAGTGTGAGAGAGAGAGAGAGAGAGAGAGAGAGAGTGCCGACTGTGGTGGCAAACAGACGCCCAAGTGTGCACGCCCCCTCCCAAAAAAAAAAAAACAGCGCCCTAATTTGTCAGTTAACCTTAAATGTCAAGGTGGAACTGCAGCTGGAATGCAAAGGTTGAATGTAAATGAGTGGCATAAAAAAACATGCTCCCACGACCCCAATCTGTATAGTTCACGGACCATGTTTGGATTTGCTTTTCAAATGGGTTATCTTTAATTATCACTGACCCCAAGGCGCAATTGCTTGGTTAGTTCATTCTGTTAACAGTCCACCTAGCAAGGATAGTTGTCTAATCAAATGTCGGGGTTCACTTGCAAAGCACAGTGACCTGCATCATTTGAGTTTACTGGAGAGGCCACAGCATTCACCGTGATATATGGTGGCGGATATATTACACAGTGTCTGAAATGGGATCCAAAAGGATAATACATGCAAGGCCGCAAAGACGATTTCATCCCTCGGAGTGTGAGTGCGAGTGAAAAAAGGAGAACAGAACGAAACAGAGAGCAAACTGGAACCCAAATCCCTTGTGAATAATATGGAGATCTGCCTAACATAAGATCCTTGTGGTAATGCAATTTAAGTTCGAAAGGAAAAAATGTCAGGGTAATCTCATCAGTCCGTCAGAGAGAGGGATGTCAGACGTAGCCTGTGGCGAGCCTCCAGCAGGGCCGTTTCTATCTTCCACTCCGCACTGCTCTGTCTCCTCTCTCTCTCTCTCTCTCTGCCTTTTCTTTCCCTTTCTTTCTTTCCATGCCATCAGTCTTTTGTGCCGCCACCCTCCGTCAGCACTCCAAGCCGTGCAGACCACGCAACATAACCCAAATCCTAGGGATAAAAAACGCCAAACAAAAGGGCATGTAAACAGAAATTTGCATACAACAAAAAATAGCCTTCCTGTTCCTGTTCTTCAAAACCTGATGGATTCTGCCTCAGGTGCCATATGCAGAATGTCGTTAGGGTCAGTGCTGTTTGAATATAATGCAAGAGCCTGCATCGGGTTGAAATGACATGCATGAAAAAAAAAAAAAAAACCTTGTCTGTCAGATGTTCCTTAAAGGCCCATCCATATGGAGATGGGGATCTGTAAATCTCCTGCCCCTGAAGGCTTCAGGGCATAGAGGACGGGGTGGCGACATCCCTGAGGTGGAATGGAGGTGCTGTGTGGGTGCGGGGCGCCCCCTTAGACACGGGGAGGCTTCTTTTATTTGGATGCCTTGGGCGGCGTTTGCGCTGAGGGGTCACCGGCGTGTTGAGGAGAGCGACTCAACGGGGACGAATTCACAGCATGATGTGGGAAATCTTCCTTAGTTAAAGGTGACATATCATGCAAAATGGACTTTTTAATGGTTCTCTACCTGAAATATGTGTCCCTGTCTACGAACCCCCTGAGAATGAAAAGAATCCATTCTGCCCCTGTTCTGATTTCTCCACCTTTCTGTAAATGTGTGCTGAAACCAGCCGTTGCAGTTTTCAGTGTTTTTCATACGTCACAACGCCATCCGGTCTGTAACAGGAAGTCAGAGCTTGGAGCTTGTTCAGCCCATAGACTGTATAAAATACAACTCAACCCCTCCTCTGTTTTTCATTCCCTGCACACGTGTGTGCTAACAAGGAGCTTAGGAGGGAGGCATGCTAGTTGTAGCCTGTCTTAATAAATACAAAGGTCAGTTTTACTCCCCACGTCTGCAGATTTGAAGATCTAGTGGATGATTTTTATTTGTCATGGAAAAGTGCTAGCGCTAATTAGCATAGCCACATAGCTACATGTTCATAGCTGTAGCTGTGTACCAAGACACACGTCGACATACTGACAAATAAAACAACAAGAAACACTAAATCTGTGACCAATCCTTCAGAAAGGTCCTGCTGCCTTTCTGGCAGAGGTCGGTTTTACTCCCCACGTCTGCAGATTTGAAGATCTAGTGGATGATTTTTATTTATCATGGAAAAGTGCTAGCGCTAGTTAGCATAGCCACATAGCTACATGTTGGTAGCTGTGTACCAAGACACACGTCGACATACTGACAAATAAAGCAACAAAAAACACTAAATCTGTGACCAATCCTTCAGAAAGGTCCTCCTGCAGTCGCCTCTCTGTCAGGATCAGATTCTGGATCAGATTCAGAGGGTTGAAGTAACGTGATCTCTGAGCAGCCGTGTATATTCAGCCAACATGTAAACATTAGATCAACGTGCTGGACAGCCGAGGCCACATCCACTTCCTGAGGGGGCGTGGTCAGAGAGCTCATTCTCATTTAAAGGCACAGACACAGAAAACAGCCTTTTCTGAGCAGGGCTGAAAAAGAGGGGTTTACAGGCAGACCAAAATCTGATTTCAAAGAGTTTTTTTGAGCATAAACTTTAAAGACATGTTTTGGGGACCTCTTAGACCCATATATATTGATAAAAAAGAGCATAATATGTCACCGTTAAAGCTGATGAAGTTTGAATACAGCTGAAGTGAGAGAACTGCTCTGTTTTCTCTCTTTCTTAAGAAAAGTTATTTTACAAAATTTTGAATCTTGGAGTTTTTCTGGGCGATGCTGACTCTCGGATTATTGGAAAAAAAAAAAAAAAAGTGCCAATCCATAATTGCTGTCAACGTTCTCAGACGCGATGCCCGAGGACATTGGAGGGTGTGGAAAAGTGGCTGTGCAGCATATCAGAGAGGGAGATAAGGCCAGATTGTGGTGTATTGATTATAGATAGACATCTACTCTCCAACACAAGCTGCTGCTCTGCTCTCCAGCGCCGGAGAAGGCCTGATAGGTTTTGGATGTGCATGTCCCCCTGTTGATCACATCTGTTATTAGAATGCCTGGTTGGGGCACTTATAGTATTTTCCACACTGAGACTCAGATTCATTTAAGGTCTACACAGGGAGTGCTTACTGTGTCACCAAATAGAACAAAACAGAATGCCATGCTGTTTAGTCACTGTGTGCAACGACTCCAGAGTGAATAGAGTACTTCTATCTAAAAATGAAGTCTACTGTCATCACTCAGCTTTTGGTACATAAATCACACACTAGACGAGTTTCTATGAGATCTTAAAGCCTGGGAGTCGAACCTGAGACCCCTGCGACGGGGACTGTAGCCTCTTTAAAGGCTGATTTATACTTCTGCGTCTCCCCTACGCAGCAGGGGCTGACGCGGACATGAGCCCCACATACTTCTGCGTCGGTGTGTCCGTGTCACGCAGCAATTCCCCGCCGAAACGCCTGAGGGCAGTGCGGCCTCTCTGATAGCCGGCCACCTGCTTCCGGTCCCGCTACGATCTCTGTTTACTTTTCCACAGAGTCTCAGAGCGTGTTATGTTAATCTACAGCTGATACATGTTGCTGTTTATCATACAGACATGATTACATGAAGAATAGAGAGGAGGAGATGAAATACACGGCAGATGTGCGGCCGATGTCCGGGATCCCGGAAGTGTGGTAAATGCGGGAAAGACAAAGCCGCCGAGCGGACCAATCACAGAGCTTGCGGTCCGCGTCGGCTCTACGGGGAGTTACATTTTGGAGGAGGTGCACGTCAGCTACATGCGTAGGCATCGGCGTAGGTACGGGAGCTACGCGGACCCCCGGCGTAGGGTACGCCGTTGATTCAACGCAGAAGTATAAATCAGCCTTAAGTTTACTTCTTTATACGAAAAGTTGCCCTCCATGTTCTCACCCCCAGGTCATGAAATACTGGCACCCTTTCAAAGCCCACTTTCATACAATAATAATAATAATAATAATAATACCTTTATTTGTTTATCACTTTTCAATACAAGCAACAAAGTCCTTCACAAAAATAATAAAAACACAATAAAAGCAGAGAAGCAATAAAAGCAAACAGACAGTAAAAGCAGAGATAAAATGTTAAAGATTCAAATGAATTCACAAAATAAAAGCTTTATGATAAAAGTGTGTCTTGAGTAGTGAAATAAATTGAGGGACTGACTCTGCAAGTCTGATTTCCTCTGGCAGGCCGTTCCACAGTCGAGGGGTTTTAACAGCAAAGGTCCTGTCCCCTTTAGTTTTTAGTCTAGATCGTGGAACAGCAAGCAGAGCACTGCCAGAGGATCTCAGACTGCGTCCTGGTAGCCTCTTTTCATTGTCTGTTTTCGGGTACCTCTTATACATGTTTCATAGTTTTAAGGTACCTTTTTCTGCTCTTTTCCTCTGCCTAACATGTGGTTAATATAAAATGGTCTGTTTAGAACTTGTTGGCTCACATGCTGGAGCTGCTTTGAGTATTCAATATTTCTCTCAGATGGATTTATGCTTTGTTTTCTGTGCAGACACACACAAAAAATCCCCTGAATTTCCTTACATATATCAGTCCCCTCCAGGATTTCACAGGATTTTTTAGTGATTGTTGCGTCCCCAAAAAGTCTGAATTTGCGACAGCTTTTTGAAAAAATTGTGGTGAAAGTTGCGATTTTTTTTGTTGCCCCCCCCCCCCCCCCCCAATAACATCTCAGGGGCAATTACATATGCTAAATTACAGTTGTTTTTAGAAAACATTCTTGATGTGGCCACTGACTGTATTTTGATTCTCTTGATTCACAGAGAAATGCCATGAAAGGTCTGTATTGCACATTTACGACGGTCCCTGAATGCACCTCGCAGCGACTGATGCACAGTCAGTTCACGGCACTCTGAAATTAATCTGCATCTTTGATGACTATGAGTTGATCCAAACTTACTAAATGTGTCTGATGTTTCACCAAACTGGATTAAATCAAGCTGTAGATGCAGAGCTTTTTACGGTAACCACGGCAACAACGTCAAACGTCAAATAGTAAACAGACGTCCCCCGGTTGTGTCTTTGTCACTAACGCACACCGGGGGTAAAAATCAGCAATGAAGATGAGACAGATGCATGGAGGTGAGGAGAGCTGGTTCATAAAGCACACCTGCTGCAGGTAGAGACCAAGCGAACACTGAGCCCCTCAATCTATAAATAATAACGTTGTCATGGTCACTTGTCCTGCCTGCTGTCCCCTCTTTTCACCCGTTCTCTGTGCCTGTTTTATTGTTGAAAAGTGCCGATCAAGTGAGGACTTACGTTTATGTTCCAAGGAAGTCAAATTGATGATGAAACCGATGACGCACAGGGGCTGAGATTAAGGTAATTGGTCAAATTTGCGGGAAAGTTGCGGTGATTGTATAAAATTGCAAGGCCGCGAAAAAATTGCGCTGATTTGTTGAATTTGCGTTGATAGTTGCGATCGCGAAATCACAACTTCCTGGAGGGACTGATATATGTCGTTTACATACCACCAACTTTATAAGACTTACACGTGTGAACCAGTTAATCCAGCTCTCAAAATATCATATTCCTTATCTGATTAAATATCTATTATAAATGTGTCAAGATGCAGGTCTCAACATCTTGATGCCAAGAGTGGTTCAGAAATAACAATCAATTAAATGCTTGAGCACAAACAGTCAACCTCTGAGGTTCAGCCCTATAAATAAAGATGGTTAAAAAGTAGAAGCAAAGAAACAGAGGAGGACTTTGTTCTTACAGTTTGTGGATAACATTGAATCACAGCAATAGAAGAAAAAGTCTTTGTGTTATGAACAATGATACTTTGTCAGGGAGCTGCGGACACACTGAGCCATTGTTAACTTTGATGAATTAGACTGAAGACGACTCATACTGGAACCTCCCCCTGAACTCTTCTTTCTTAACCCCCCTTTTTTTTTACATAGTTGTGCATGATATGTGATATTTTGGGTTGTTATTCTTTAATAGTTTCCACTACTGGGTAAAAATGCACTGAAAGGAATTGACTTGCATGCTGCTCTGAGACATTTCCATTAGCAGCCATCGCTCCTGGTATGTGGTAAAGTGCGTGACAGTAACAGTCCTATAAAAAAAAAAAACACCCTGGTTTTCAGATGCCGTCCTTGGTGAGACCTTGTCCTTCACCGGTTTCTCTGCTGCTATCTTCGAGGGCATTTCAGTGTCGGAGTTCAGAAAACATGAATCACTCAAAAACAGAAATGGAACATTTTTTATTTCCATGCTTCTGTAGGGCGTACAAAACGGAGGCAGGTGTTCAGAATTTGCCAGTGAAAGATAAATGGTCGCCCACAGTGACATAAACCCACCAGTTCATTCATTTTTATTAGTAGCGACACTTCAAAGATGAACTGAAATCCCCTATCTTTGACATCAGTAACCACGGTGCACTGAGGAATATCCCAAAACAGCATGTGCCGACATCAAAGGGACAAAGACCTCTTACTTGCCTAAGTAATTACAGCAGTGTTGCCAACTCCTCAGTGAGGGAAGAAGCTATTGGCTGTCCTAAAAGTCACTAAATGACATTATCACTCAATTTGCATGAATTGAATTGTAATGGACGCTGTAGGAGAGACCAAAAGAGGTTAAAAAACAGCCTAAATATGTTTATAACTACACTTAGGAACCTGCGGTACGGGTCGGATTGGTAACACCTGATCTTGTTTGCGTTTCCACAGCCGACCGTGCCCTACTTGGTGGGCGGCGTGTAAGCCAGATGCCGATAGCCACGATAGCCACGATAGCCACGATAGCCACGATAGCCACGATAGCCACGATAGCCACGATAGCCACGATAGCCACGATAGCCACGATAGCCACGATAGCCACGATAGCCACGATAGCCACGGTAGCCACGGTAGCCACGGTAGCCACGGTAGCCACGGTAGCCACGTCAGCCACGGTAGCCACGTCAGCCACGTCAGCCACGTCAGCCACGTCATGGCGACACAGTATACCCCGCTAATAAATGCAACGAAGAAGAAAAATGCGAGGAAAGTCTGCACCTCCGCAGTCGACCATGGAACGCTGTTTCTTGACGCCATTTTCCAAACAAAAAAAGTTATCTTCCCGAAGTCCACTGGAGATTTAAACATGGCGGGGTTATGTGTTGTTCTTTATTACCGCTGTCGCACAGGAAGTGACGATTCTTTCAACCAATCAACGGACTGCAGTGTTTCTAGCTCCACCTTCTGGGGTCGGATCGGTATGTCTGACACCCCAACAGAAGGGTACCAAAAAGTGGGACGGTACGGCTCGGTAATTTGGGGACCTGTCCCGGATTTAGTCAATGGAAACGCCACAAAATGCATGCCGTACTGAGACGAACCGAACTGAACCACTTAGTGGAAACGGGGCTAAAATGGACCAAAAAGAGACAGCATGGATCAACCAGCAGTGTCTTTGAACCATAGACTGTAAATAAAAATGGACAGCGTTGCTCCGCCTCTTCCCGTTGTACAGTTCTGAAGCCAAAAAATCCCTCTCCCGGGCGCAGCCATTGTGCAGCCAGAGCCTGTGAAGCCACTGTAATAAGCTCCGCCCTACAGCGTAACGTCACAAGACGCTGTGTGTCCTTTGAAGATTCGTTCTACGGCGGCTGTGAATCAAAGGAAACCTGGAAGTAAAACCCCGTTTTTTAAATTCTAATAACTAATGAAAAAGAAACTTTTCAGAAAAAAGAGGCCTTGGACACAAAACAGTCAAATACTAACTACATATCACCACAGCATACGGAGGGGAGAAACATTCGTACGACGTGTATTTATTTTTTAAAGTTTGACTGCTCCCCCATTCAAATGAATGGGGGAGACGGATTTTTTTTACCTATACTGCAGCCAGCCACCAGGGGGCAGTCACACTGCTGAAAGCCTCACCACCAGGGCCGTATCCGGCACGCTTGCTTTGAACATGCGTGTAACAAGCGGCAACCTCCGGTCTAAAAAGTCCAATGCGGAAGTGCTAAAAGCTGCCAGCCTGGTACAAAAGTCGAGTGTAGTCTGGATAGCTCATTTCTTGATCTGCACACACTGTACGGGGGTGAACTTTTTTCTATTTCAAAGATATTATGATTACAAGTCTTCCAATGAGGGGAACAGCTGACTTGATTGACAGGCGGGAACACTGTAGCTGTTGGCTAGGAGGCTCAAAGCCCGCCTCTTTACGTCACATTCTTTTGTTTGAGTTCAGCATTTCCAGTATGGATAATTGTTTTATACCATCCATCCATCCATCCATTTTCTTGACCGCTTATCCCATTAGGGGGGCTGGAGCCTATCCCAGCTTGCTTCGGGCAGAAGGCAGGGTACACCCCGGACAGGTCGCCAACCTATCACAGGGCTAACAAAGAGAGACAGACAACCATTCATGCACACACTCACACCTACAGGCAATTTAGAGTGATCAATTAACCTGGTGAACATGTTTTTGGACTGTGGGAGGGAGCCGGAGTACCCGGAGAGAACCCACGCATGCACGAGGAGAACATACAAACTCCACACAGAAAGGCACCAGCCCGGCCGGGGATTCGAACCAGGAGCCTTCTAGCTGTGAGGCAACAACACTGCCCACTGCACCACCATGCAGCCCTGTTTTATACCAGATACACAAAAAAGGATTGATCTTTTAAATACACAATAATCAACAAAAATGTTGGAGAAATTCGCTTTTTTAAAATCTCACAAAGATGTTGCACTTTGAAAATGGAATATCTTTTTACAATTGATCAACTGGTAGTAAAATAAAAAGTCATAATTTTTCATGTAAGATCAGATGAATGCTGCTCTGAGCTACACTCTGCATGTGATCGTTTTCTTCTTTCCTAGTAAAAGTATTTAAAAACAGAGTTGTTTAGCTCAATGCGCGCTGAACACAGGCTGAATAACATCAACTTAACAACAGGGAGTAAATAGAAACCACTCGTAGGATCTCTCTTTAGTTCCCGTACGCAGACTGTACCACACTGTAATACGAGCTCACACAAAAACACACACACTCAGTGAAAGCTGCGCATTGAAAAGGAGAACAGAGAGTGCATTTTTCTCTCTATTGGTGAGAAATGAAGAGGACACTGTGGTTTTGTTGTTCTGTTGCCCTGTTTTCTTCTTCTGCTCATTTATTCAAAGCTGTAAGGCAGCAGTCTGGTGCCATCAATCTCAATCCGTCTGCACTTCCTGCACGGCTCTGATTGGATGTAATGATCTCCGGATGTCACTCCACACACTGATATGTTTCTCTCTGTGACCCATCTGCTTCCCTATTCTGCCATGAGCAGCCGGGTGTTTACCGTCCGTGGACACACAGGCAGGATCCTCCCACGCTCCCGTTCTCTCAGCACTACAGCACAATCTACAATCCTGTGTTATCATCATCCTATTATACATGGATATCGGTTACATGTGTGGAGGGGGGAAAAAAAACACACACTGCTGCTAGTTTTTCTTGGAAGGTTTGTTTGTGAAGAGGTTTGTATTGTCTCTTTTTATGGACTTGATGAAAACACTGACCTTTACAGGGAGAGACCTGAAAATCTGCCTCAGTGATTTGTTACAGGCACCATGGGTGGACAAAAACTAATCCAACACTCTAGATGAATCATTTTAGGCAATTATTTCACAACTCTGTTTTATGGAAATTGGGTCTTAAAGCTGGGGTTGGTAATCAGATTTAGATACACTTTTTGTCATACTGGTTAAAATGATCTTTATGTCCTGATGGTAATCAATACATAATGTGTTCTTAAAAAAGAGCGAAAAAAAGCTGCTATCTACAGCCGGAGTAAAACTGGGAAAACACCAACCAATCACCACCTTTAGGGTCCAATTTATTTAACCCTCAAAGACCTAGACAGCTGCCGGCGGCTACTTGCCCTTAAATGTTGGATATCTTTTGAACCGCTAATCCTGTCAACAAGCTTTGAAAACTCACATTTGTCCCATTCAGCACATTCAAAATAAATTCAGGATAGTCTGGTGCCCCAAAAGATGGTCTAGGTCTTTAAGGGTTAACCAATCAAATCCCTTCCTGCCGTTCTGCCCTCCCCGGCGTTCACTCTCTGCTTCCCCTGCCTCTATTTACTGCCCCTCTTGCTCGACCTCGGGCCTGTCCCCTCTGACCAGATGAGGTGCTTTGCCCAGGACTGTAGTCCGGATCAGAGTCTAAAAAGCTCTCACGTTGAGCTTTAATAACCGGTCACTGTCGGCCGTTACCACGCCAACCAACAAAGCAACAATCAATCATTTGAATGAATGAAGAACTTCTCTTGTCTCTCCTCTCTCCAGCTCGCACTCTCTACACCTCTCCTGATGCCTTCACTGACTGTCAACACTGTAGGAATTAAGAACATCTACACTGAACACGTTTAACAAACAGTAGAGCTGTTACAGTATTATATATGTGTTATAACTTTTCTCCTGATATCGTGTCACCAGTACAACTGGATAATGCTAGCATTATAGTTATGAGTACTAACAGCAGCCATGTTTGTTTGTGTTTTTAACTTTCACTATGATAATGTTTTAGTGAGAACCGGTTTTGAATCAGTCACCATCATATGGTCATGGGGGGCGTCGTTTTGGAGGAGCTCCGAGGGGAGGTGGGGAGGGGTTAGACAGAGTCCTGAGGAAATGCTACATTCAAACTCATGCTGGTTTTCCGTGACTACCAACCCTAGCTTTGAAAAACCAAATACTAGTCAAGTTGATTAGCCTAGATTTTAATTCTGACTAGCCGACAAGTCCAAATTTAAGAAAACAATCTATTACACACATCTGGACATGGGTGGAGTGGATAAACAATGTCAAAATGGATTATTGAATGTGGCTAACACTTGCAGAGCTAGCACCACCAGCCTTCCGTACTCCTTACAAGTTATCATCCACATGCCTGGTCTACATGGTCATCTTTTTAATTGTAAAGTTATTCATTTTAGTGTATTTAAAGGTTTAATTTCCATAAGCTCTCCAAGACCTAAAAAGGTCACTTTTTGTTTACTCTTTTAAAAAAATGTTTCAGTAAGCAACGAAAATGGGACTGGACTACTTTCTGCCATCTGTGTTTTTAGCATGCTTTATGCTGCATGCAAGTAAAGATAGTACTTTCAGCAACAAATATACATCATGTTATCATCAAACACAAAAAGTATGTTGTCTCTAGCTCTTATTTTTTTGCTTTGGATGATGGTTTAAAAAAAGCAAAGGTCTGTTTTCAAAGGGTTAACAAGAATTTCCCATGTCTGCTCTGTTGCAGTGTAAAGATGTAACACAAGCTAACTCAGCTCCTGTAATTCACCCATTATTGCTGATACTGTATAGCAGTGTAATTATGGCCCATTTTCTTTTGACCACTGCAGCGGTGCCCTCAAATTACTCAGATCTCATTTTATCCCAAACTGACGGAGAAAACGCTCAGCCGTCTGTTGTCTGCCAGCCAAAGCTGCTCCTGTGTTAGTCCGTCTAAGTGGCTTTTTGTGAGGATCAGATAGCAGTCATGTTTCAGAGATTAGGAGGGGAGAAACAGCACGGTTAGGAGGCCAAATCTGTGTAAACCAAACCCTCCAAGAACACACATTAGCACTGAGAAAGCAGAGCGGGCGAGACCCAGCACGGAGAACGCATCAGCGAGGCATTAGAGGAACAACAGCATGAGGATCACGATAAGGACGCGGGCTAAGTCAGATGATACCAATCTGTTTTGTCTGACTTTGTACTTGACATGGAGGAGTGGACAGTGGGGCTGTATCGCTGACATACAGAGACCCTCAGCTCAGACACCTGAGGCAGTGATCAGATACGATGCTTTTATTGTCCAGCTCAAAATGTAAAATGCAGCTGGGAGCATCCCCAGATGTGGGGACATGTGAGGGGAAAAAAAACATCAAGCAGCTTAGGTTCCCTTTTAAAAAGAGGAGTATCCTGCACCTACTTTAAACCAGGAGTCTCCTGAGTTTCAAAACACACAGCACATATACTTCCAACAGATCTGTGTCCGGTCTGTCTCTGCTCTGTCACAGCACCAGATGTGATCGGTTTCTATTCTAGTCAATGTGTTAACTTCCACTGGATCCTCTCCGTTGCGTTCCGGCTGCGTCTCTGATCCAGCAGGTACGGAAGACCTCTGTTTTTGCCGGACGCCGGAGCACGACCCACCAATCTCAACAGAGCAGATGGAGCGGGACAGGAAGTCAGGTTTCACCAAAACAAAATGAAAACATCCGGTTAATTTTCAGAATAAAACACCTCTGTGTTATCACAACAACATGGATGAG